>NW_023418888.1:0-4016 GCF_002922805.2 Oryzias melastigma
GGGATGCTGAGGAAAACTGCTCATGATGCTAGAAGGGGTGCGGCCTGAGGATCACAACATCAGGTGCGATGATAAGGAGGGCCGAAGGGAAAGGGGACGCAGAGAATGAGTGGGGTTGATGGACGGAGCTGGGACTACTCGCTGCTAGGACATAATGGCAAGAACTTGGTGATAAACATCATCTTGAGGTGCTTGAACAGGATTTGACGAATGATGTTGAGGTGGCTGATGCAAAGGTTCTGACACAGGAGACGAGCCTGAAAAAGAAAGAAAAATAAAACTTTAAAATAAATACTTCAGTATTCCCAAAACAAAGACTCTCAATGGACGTCAACAATTTTTTTTTCCATGCTGGCTGCACGCTCTAATTTTGTTTATGCGCACTTGTTTGTCTTTAGGGACTAATTTCAGAAAATTTCCAAGCAGAGCCAAGAGGTTCCCAATTAACAAGATGCTGCAAATGTGACGGGAGGTTAAAAATAAAAACTACAATATTTACTCTCACCAGTGGCTGTTTTTTTAAATGCACATGAGAACAAAGTTACATTTTACCCACTTTGATGAAAATTGTGTTTTAACATGTTGTTGTTTCCCTTTTCCCCAAGATGTAAGACATAGAAATAGAAAATTAAACTAAAAATTGAATTTTTGAGGATTTATTTACTCAAGTCGTTGTGAATCAGAAGCACATGAAAAAATATGCTTTGAAGGAGCTTATTTATGATGTAGACGACTAGATCCATGTACGTCTTCATTTTCCTTATTTGAGCTGGATAGCTCCAATATCGTTCACCATTTTTGTTGCACCGGTAATGTTAGGTTAGGGGTGTGAGTAACTGTAAACAAAGAGCTCTCAGCATCGAGGAGAAGAAAGTGGGGATGCTCCGTGCCACTGGTCCTGACCACAATGGTGAATTTCTAATGAACTACTATTGCTCTGTAGAAACTATGGCCTTTATAACAATAGTTTTTAAAATTACTTTGGATAAAAATAGGATAATCATAATTAAAAGACCAGTAGGAACATTTTTAAAATAGATCAAAAGATGACTGGAGTGGGTCTATTAACATCACTTTATTGTTCCAAAAGCAAACTAAACTGGGGCTTTTTAGCAGCTGAAGCCAAAGCACCCTTTTGTGTGCTGCTATGAATGCATTCATTCTGAATACTGAGTCAAGTTCCTGCAGCTTACCACCGTCATCTAGGTCAAACATAATACACTGAACTGTGTTTGTGCCTAAACTTAACCAAGCAAATATTTTGGAAGCACAGCTACAGTAACTGAGGGAAGAGGCTCTTCACATCTGACATTACAAAGTGTTGTGATGGGTTGACGCACTTTTCTGTTTCTTCTGTGCCAAACTACAACTGATGAAAAATGAACTGAAATGAAAGCGAGATGTTTCTGTCTGAGGTCTATCCCGACAGACATTGTAGGGCTGTTACACACACAAAAAATTGTAGTAAAATCGATTGTAAGCTGTAATTAATTTATATAACTATAACTATTTTCCTATTTTAACATAAAAATTTGACAAATCAATATCTAATTGAATATGTGCAATAGGAAATTGAATCAATTCAGTAGTTTCACAGCGATAACCCACACCAGTGTTGATTTTTGGCTTCTTTATTTTACTTTTAGTGTGACAAATCAATTTATCCATAAATTTAAAGCCTCAAATAGAAACCATTGAGCCAATTACAGATCCGGTCCAATGAAAACACTGTTTTTAACAAGTTCTTGTGGCATCTTTCTGGTGACAGAGGACATGTATTTAGAAAATTATGCTCAAAATTTGCATTTCTGAATGTTTATTTATTCTTAGGATGTGATTCACCAGCAGAAAATGCAGCCTGAAAAAAAAGCTTATTTGTGACATAGAAAAGTCCAATGGTCTGGACCTTAAACTTGCTGTTCCGAGATCTCAGTAACGGGAAGGGGTTGCTCTGTGCCAACGGTCCCGCCCACATATTGAAGGTGAATTCCTAACGTACTATTGCCATCCTGCAAAAACTACATCCTTGAAAACGACGGTTTTTTTCCTTGAAATCAACAATTTTTTTTTCTTTTTTATTAGGGCTAAAAACTGCATATTTTATAAATAAAATAAAAAACATCTGGGAGCGCTTTTACAATAGATCAAGAGATGATCAATGTGGATATTTAACAAAAAAACACAACTTAAAAAAAAGAAAAAAGAAAACCAAAAAATAAATTGTTCGTCAAATCATCGCTCAATGGAATGTGAAAGAGGAGGCAGGGTGGAGTCAGAAAAGAACATCTGACAAAAGACTGAGTGAAACTTAAAGGGACACTTTACAAAATTGTGGCATAACCAGTTCCCTTCTATTAAAACTGTTTTACTGGCAGATCCATCGTCTAGCAAAAAAGTACTGATGGGATCTGAAGATTAGTAAGTGTTCCTCTATCTTCCAGACTAGTAAAAGTAAAAAAAAAAAGACTAATTAGAGCCATTTACTGGCCTTTATGATGCTGTAGCGGTGGAAATCCGAAATAAAACATATTTGGCACAAGCCAAAAATGTTGTCAGCGCAGGGAAAAAATTTTAACAAGCAAGAGAAACCATTTTAACCAACTTGAAATGACACTCCAGTGATGTAATTAAGCAGGAAAGTACTGGCGCTGCCGTGGAGAAAGAGTGAGTGGGACTTTCCATCTGACTGACTGAGGTCAGTGCATGTGTTTGTGCGAGTACACACGTGTGTGCGCTTCAGCTCTTTGGCTCAGGGGGCGATCACATGCAAACACAGTTCACACACTGGGATGGTGTCCCAGTTCACAATAAGTGGTTTCAATCGTCTGTCAGCTGGGTAAGGAAATCCCAAAAAACTTCAGGCATTACCAAATGGAAAATAGATTCAGGCTGAGAGTTTTCTGCTAGAATTGCAAATGTGAGGTCAGATTTGTTACTTCTTTTTTCCAAAACTTTAAGCTTTTTGTCAAAATAAAAGAGGCAGAAGAATGTACTTCATAGAGGAAATAGTTTAGCATTTATACAATCATAGGACGACTACATACACAATAACACAATAGTTATTGTTTTGAAATAATGAACAAAAAAGGTTTCTCTTTGGAGAATCGGAAAATTAAAGAACTAATTCGTCCAGCTCAATAGCATTAAAACCAAATGATCTTTTCCCAATTTCAACAACATTTTTCTAAATAAGATCACAGCAAAATGTTGTTGCATTATAAATATAAATATTATTCATGCTTCACAGGATTCCCAAAAATGAAAGCAAGAATAGCAATTTAAATAAATCAAGTAAATGCATGTATTCACTACAATCTAATCAAGACATTGTTTTGTGTCACCGGAAAAGATTGACATCTCAAATTGTTGCTGAACAGCAAAGACGTGCCACCTCACTAAGACAGTAAAGGAAACAAGAATATATTCCTTTTTTGAGCCAATAGACATCAACTATTAAACAGATGAGAAAAAATATAATTTAAGCGAGGAGAAAACGTTAAAGAATAATTTCAAAATGCGTAAATGAGTTTGTTTAATATGATTCTAGACTTGGGCAGCACTGCAAAAATTCCTATTGATTTTTTACAATTAAATATTAATTTATTTTTCAAATTTCCACTAATTTATATTTGGAAAAGCATAATTGTTTAAAATTGCTGTGAAACTGAAAAAAGATCCCAAACTGCTTTTTACAAAGACATTTTACTAAAAACGTACTTATTTTTGTCCGAGTAACACCTCCTGTCTGATAATCATTTAAAGTCAAATTGTGTCTGCCTGCAGTTTAAATTACAAAAAATGTTGATTGAGATTAAAACCATTAACTTAATTTTTTTTTATTTAAAAAATTTAATGTGGGTCTCTTACAAATTAATATATGGATTTTCACCCCAATCGGCTAAAATTCAGAATAAATTGTTGCCATATTAACCAGCTTTTTGAAATGATTTAGCCACAATGAAGATTATTTAGGTATAAAATGTGTAAAATACTATTTCAGTTTAAAAACATCTGAG
>NW_023418889.1:0-1858 GCF_002922805.2 Oryzias melastigma
GTCTGCCATCTTCAGTCCTGTTTACCCCCCAACAAGAAACCCCCACTTCTGAGCCACACCAACACCCCCACTAACTATACATCCACTGATCATCACTGGATCACTTTCATCTAGTTACTTCACTCTTTGAGGCGTTCAGAACAGGAAGAACCTGAACTCTCCATCTGAAGCTGCTCTGATTATCAAAGAAACGTCTCCAGATCAACACTGATCTCGAGACAAAGCACAGAATCCTGTAAGAACCTGACCTGGATGACGGACAATATTTAGAGACACCAGAAAATATTTTGTGGGATACATTTTTCTGAGCTTAAATACATTTAGTTATATCTGAGGAATGTCTGAGTTTCCTCGTCAGCATCAGTACAAACTGATCTGAAATTGTGGCTAAAATCCAGTAGAATCTTACTTGTCAGCCTGTCGCTGTTAGTTAGAGAAAAAGGAGCAAAAATTAAAGTATTTTACCATCAAACACATTCTAAACTAATTACTTAACAATAAAGAAGTTTTCATTGGAGCAGATGTTGCGTTATCTTCACATGTCAAGCAGCATTTCAACAGCAGACTTCTGATTTATTATCTTAAAGTAGAGCAGTCTAAAGCTGTAGCTAATATAAGAGTAAAATACCAATCCTTGAGAAGAAAGCAAAGAGTGTTTATTTAAGTACTGACTTTAGTAAAAGTAACTGGTCATAAAAGGCCTGGACAGCAATATAAATGTTATCTTTGGTGAGTAAAAAGTGAAAAATTTTATTTTTACAAATCATTTTTTTAAATAATATTTACACTTGCTTCATGAAAAAAGTGAAACTACCGTGTTATGATTTTGAAAGACTTTTCTTCCCTGGAGTAATGTAAAACTGTGATTGAGTTTCTTAACTTATGTTTCCTGTTCAGAAACTTCTTGGTTATTTTTCATATATCTTGCAGATTGTGTTATACAGTATCGCTGAACAGTTTTTATGTCATAAACTAATTTGTTGCTATTTTTTTTATATCTGCAAGAGCTAAAATGGCGATTACTGTATGCATCGACTGTATTTTGCCAAGCTAGTTGTAGCTTGCTAGCCCTATCACCAGCTTAGCACAGAGTTGATGTGCCCAAGATGGTGATGTCCTTTCAACTATTGTTTTTTTTATTGTCTTGCTCAATAGAAAGTGTTTCAATTTGACCCTAAAGATGTTACAATTTTAAAAACAACACTATGAGAAATAAGTTAAGATAACTAAATCTTAATGTTGATAAGTACCAGTTCTATGTCACAAATGTACTCCAATAAAAGTTAAATGTTTCTTTCAATGGGACTTCCAGGTTCTGATTAGCACTGGCTGTGAACATTTTTTTTATGTGCACCTTTACCTTTGCTCAATAATCCAAGTTCAAAGCTACTCTTCCAGGAAATAGTCTTCTTCCTTTCTCTACCAGGACATAGTCTGCTCCTATTCTAAACCAGGAAATAGTCTGCTCCTATTCTAAACCAGGAAATAGTCTGCTCCTATTCTCCACGAGAACATAGTCTGCTCCTATTCACCACCAGGAAATAATCTTCCCACTTTTTTTTAACAGGAAATGGTCTTTTCCCTTTCTCCACCAGGACATAGTCTGCTCCTATTCTCCACAAGAACATAGTCTGCTCCCTTTCTCGACCCGGAAATATTCTGCTACTATTCACCACCAGAAAATAGTCTGCTTTCTTCATTTCTCCACCAGGAAATAATCTTCCCCCTTTTTTTTCACCAGGAAATAGTCTGCTCTAGTGATGTGACGTTCTGTATCGAGTCTTCGAGGCGTGTGTCGAGTAGTGTAGAAGGAGCATGTATCGAGGCTTGCTTCATCTAGGGGAGGAGCTGAGAACGA
>NW_023418889.1:2393-3914 GCF_002922805.2 Oryzias melastigma
AGAAAATAGTCTTTTTGCTACATTTCTCCACCAGGAAATAATCTTTCTGTCATGGTGCCTCTGTCAGTCTCCTCCCCCTCTCCACTCTCCTGATCTTCACCAGCTGCGACCACTCACCTCATCACCTCACCTGTCTTTTTAAGGAGCACCAGGATCATCACTCTTCGCCAGTCCGTTGCCCCTGATGGTGCATAGTTGGTCACCTCGTCCTAGTCACAGTCTTGCCATGCTTTTCGTGAGACTCTGTCTAATCTCTTTTCTCGTACTCACCCTCAGGATCTTGTTACCACGAGTGGTCGTTGCTGTTGCCTCTGCTGGATCCCCACTTGGATCTCCTCACCACGGTCACACCACGAGCCTCTGCCTCCATTCCACGGTTCTACTCCCAAGACGGCTTTCTCCCTCTCCGAAGAACCAACCAGTGACGCCCCACCTCGACCTCCCACCTGGACCCTACTTCTTCTCCTGTTCCAGCCGTCACCTCCTCATATCATTATTAAATCCTTCATCCTTCACGTTCGCCTCCTGCTGTTTTCTTCCGGGTTCCAGCGTTTGGGTCGCTACGTGTTCTGTAGTCATGACACTTTCCCCTTTTTTTTCACCAGAAAACAGTCTGCTCTTATACTCCACCAGGAAATAGTCTGATCCTAATCTCCACCCAGAAATATTCTGCTACTATTTGCCACCAGGAAATAGTCTGCTTGCTTACTTTCTCCACCAGGAAATAATCTGCTCCCTTTTTCCATCAGGAAATAGTCCATCCCAACATGTCGTGAGGAATGAACAGTATAATACACTCAAAAGCTCAAAAAGTTGTATTTTCATGGTATGGCTCCTTTAACAGTTTTATGAATCCGAACACTTTTGTTAATATTCTTTACTAAAGTGTTTACCCTCGTTTGACACATTTTAAGCTAACCCTGAACCCAAACAAATGTTTTTATGAAAGTGGCTACAACTCTGAAATTTTGTGGAGTTTCCGCTTCCAGCTGATGATTTTCATCTTGTCTTCTGCCACCAGGTCCTCTTGGTTTGTTTCATCCCGTTCATAGTTTTTGTGGGCTGTAAGCTTCTCACATGAAACTGTTGCAATTACATGACACTTTATGTAGTCTGAGCCACTCTACATGAAAGGCGACCAAATGTAGATGTTGCAGTCAGAGTTTTTCCACAGGAGAAGCACTGCTTAAAGCTCCCTTCAGAAACTCCTTTTTCTTAACACTCTTGACTCAACAGTCAGACCAAGCCCGTATTCCAGTGGATAAACTCTCTTTACGTCAGTGTTAATCTATGAAAACACCAGTTCAGATGTAAGCCAGTAAATAGACGGATCTAGGTAATCTTATAATCCTATTCCATTGGTATTTGGTTCAGTTTTTCCTTAAAAACATTATTTTTTCAGTTTTTCCTAACTGGATTTGGTCTTTTCTGCTTCACTATTTTCACACGTTTCAATGAAACGAAACAAAAAGCTTGAAGGATTTAACAAAAAGGTCCATCTGGACTTGATTGGATCAGCCG
>NW_023418890.1:0-1078 GCF_002922805.2 Oryzias melastigma
ACAAGACGTTTGTTCATTTAAGCTGGCATGCAAACTGCTTTAAGCGCTTCTGACTCATCTGCTACCAGACTTCCGCCTTCATACAGAGCGGATCCGTCTTTCCTCCACCAAAGTCGAGCCTAAAGCAGCTATAAATGCATAAAATTTAAATGTTGAATTTGAAATTCACTACATTGTTTGGATTTTTATTTGGATACAATAAAAAGTATATGAATGCAAACTTTAGAGAAGAAATCAATCTGAGTTGGTCGGTAAAGGTTTTTACGCAATTTTTTTGTAATTTTATTGAAGTTATTATTATATTGAACTTTCGAACGGAAAACAGGCAGGACAAACAAGCTGAAGAATGGCATGCGGAATCAAAGTAAAGCAGAAAACTTGATTTTCACTTAACAAAATAAAATTTATCATGTACAATCTAGAGGTCTAAAATAAAACAAAATGGAGAATACATTGAAATGCATGTTCAGTTCAGATAGCACTACTAATAAAATTCAAACCAAATTTACAAAAAAATGTTTTTGCTCTTCCACTTGGAGTAAAAAAATTAGAAGTAGTTTAAATATTTTGGGATCTCGTTCATGAGTGATGGAGAACGGAGCGTGAGATGGACAGGCGGATTGGAGTAGTGACCGCCATTTTGCGGTCGCTGTACTGGTCTGTTGTGGTGAAGTGAGAGCTGAGCCAGAAAACACTGCTCTCACTTTATCTGTCGATCTTCGTTCCAGTACTCACCTATGATCATGAGCTCTGGGTCATGACCGAAAAAATGAAGGTCCAACTGTCGGTTGAAATGAGCTTCCTCCAGAGGGTAGCTGGGCGCTCCTTTAGTGAAAAGCTTAGAGAGTCTCCTGGATGCCTCCCTGGGAAGGTCTTCCAGGCATGTTTCGCTGGATGGAGGCTCCGGGGAATACACAGGACACCCTGGAGAGACTTTCTCTCGTCTGGCCTGGGAACATCTCTGAGTCCCCCCAGAGGAGCTGGAGGAAGTGGCCGTGGGGAGAGAGAAGTCTGGACATCTTTTCTTAGACTGCTGCCCCTGTGATCCGGTCTCGGATGATCAGAAGAAAATGGATGG
>NW_023418890.1:2472-3911 GCF_002922805.2 Oryzias melastigma
ACAGACCCCATTGGGAGTTCAGGACTCAACAGTCAAAAAATTGACCTGACTAAAAAGATTCATGTTAAACTTCAAAAAGATCAATGAGCAAAAATCACAAAGACTTTTCTCACATTTTACAAAGACGTGAATTATCCTCAAAACTTTTCACAAGTAGTCTGTGGACTGACGAGACAGAAAAGGAACTGTCTAGAACAAGGGTGTTGGAATCCAGGCTTCGAGGGAGGGGCGGTCTCCTAGGTCTCCAAGGCCTGGAGTTTGATGCCCCTGGTCTAAAAGTTAAATAACAGCTTAGTGACAGCAAACACAGCGGCGGTAGAGTGATGGTATGGAGCTGTTTTGCAGCTTCAGGACCTCTAAGTCTTGTCTTCGATAAATCACTAAATTCTGGTCTCTATCAGAAAATTCTTTAAAAATATTGATCATCAAGAATTATAAATGACTTTTACGGCCCCAATGGGCTCAAGTCTAGTTAGAAATCCAAAAATGCGACTATAACAAAAACTGTGCACCAGTGAGAAAAAGGAACACAGTTTATCAAATAAGGGAAACAAAGAAACGTTGTCCTGAAAAGCAAAAGGGGAAAACAATTGGTGTGCTGGTCCAAACAAAAAGACAAACCAAAGAGATTGGAACCTTGACCAAACCTAAAATAAGTCAGGGAAACTGCTGACCCAGCCGTGTTGACCATCGGAGTCAGCGGCTCTCTACTAAGGGGTGCCTAACTAAACTACCTGAAGAAAACCAAACAAATCCCACAAACTAAGACTACTAAGGTCCAACCTCAAACTAAAATAACAAAACCCAGCAGTCTAAGACTGCTGAGGTCAAAGATGGTAAAAGTGAATGAAACAAACCAACGCCACACCAACTAAGGCCCAACCAGCTCCTCAGTCTGCTGATCTGCTCCCTGTCTGACTTGGTCTCCTCTGTCTTAAATAGCCAGAAGGTGTCAATTAAGGCACATTGGCCACACCTGCCAGGTGAGCAGGACTGGATGGAAAAAGGTCTAGCAGTAGCAGCAGGACGGAACAATAACCAAAAAAGTTGTAGAAAAAAAAAAAGGAAAAAGTTTATATTTTGTTTTGATTTTATCAAGGTCCAGACAAAAAAGCCACTGAGATGCTCAGTCACATCCTGGAAAGTCCTTAAAGAATTAAACAATCCAGGACTAAAAAGAATAAAAACAATTCTAACACTACAATGTGTAAGAGTCACTCTGGGTATTGCAAATGTAATATTTCATTTTGTAATTGTTTCATTTATTGGCTAACCGTAGAACATTAAGCAAGAAAGGAGTCATACTACAGTTCTGTAAACCGCAGCTATTACTTTACCTTTGCTGTTGTTAAATTTATCCAAACTAGATTTTTTTTTTGTAAAGATGTAAATTTAGGGCGGGGCCTGTTTTCAAGATTGATCTACCTAGATGGAGACAA
>NW_023418891.1:0-1046 GCF_002922805.2 Oryzias melastigma
TTTGTGATTTTGGGCTATATAAATAAAATTGAATTGAACTGAATTATTGCTTTTATGTCTGGATAATGTGATAGGCTAATATAGTCAGCACATTCCTCGTTTCTGTTGCTGCTGCAAGATGGCATTGTCACAGCTAGATATAAAATTACACCTTTCTTTCATATCTTTTTAGGCTTCCATGATTACTTTTTAATGGCTTTCAGCCAAGTAGAATCAAGTATTTACTGCAATTGAGAATGTTTTAGTGTATCTCTCTGTTTTACAGAATGAATGATCCCAGATCAGATGGAATCCAAATGTCTCAGAAATGACAGAACTTTCTCTTGTTCAGGTCGCTGTTACATCAACACAGAAAATGGAAATCTGACCATCAAGAATCTGATTCTGAGGGACAGCGGCACGTATAGAGTAAAGATCAACGGTGTGGTCACAGATGTCACCAAATTGAAAGTCATTTGTTAGTATTTTCCCAGTTTTTCTGATCTGAAATGTCTCCTGGTTCGTTGTTTCTGATGTGAACATTTCCTGGTTTGTGTTTCAGCTTCAGTCCTCAAACCCAGAATCTCATCAGAGTGTAACTCTATTAACTGCACTCTGACCTGTGAGGAGGACATCACTGAGAACATGGAACCTGTTTGGTTCTTCTGGACTATTAATGGTAACCAAAGACCTGGAACCAAAGAGCTGATCATCACTGAGGTGCGGAGAAAAAGAGTTTCTGTCCTTCTGATCAGAAAACTGTCAGTTTGTGAAGGATTTGTTTTTGTCCTGGTTTGTAGGAGACTGGGAGAGATTTCAGCTGTACTCTGAAGAACAATGTCAGCTCTGAGGACAGCTCAGACATGAAGAACCCTTTAGAGACAGGTGAGGAGTCACACCTGAAACCACCATCATCTGATCAATCACATCAGTCACTTTGAAAGATGATTTATTTATTTTCTTTTGAAGGAAACAACACTCGCACAATCATCATCATCATCATCGCCGTCATTGGTGGTCTCTCATTTCTCGGTCTTGTCCTCGTGGGTTATTATTGTTACAAACGC
>NW_023418891.1:1283-3907 GCF_002922805.2 Oryzias melastigma
AATAGTGAAACAGTTTAAAGATTAACCAAACGCCAAAACAGGGGTGTCAAACTCAATCACACAAGGGACCAAAATCCAAAACACACCTTAGGTCACAGGCTGAACAGGATAAACATTTATTGAACATTCTAAAACTACAGCTAGCATGTAGCTGAAATATTAACTAAACTAAAAAAATTGCCTAAAACAATCAAAGTAAAGTTAAAGTCCCACTATTTGTCACGCACCTAAGTGTGTGAAAATTGTCCAGGTCTCAGTGGTGCAGGTTCTGGTCCTTGCTCTCGAGTACTGGGCCTCTCCAAAAAGTCCACCAGTGGGTGTGGCTGGTCGGGCCTTGTTTACATCACTCCTTGGGGCCTCCGTTTCTTTTGGGAGCCCCTCCCCTCAGCAGGGGTGGGCGGCCCCTTCCTTGCTCCCCCCTGGGCCTCCCACGGTGGGGGCGGATGATCGTCTGGAGCGTGGGGTGGGTCTTCCTTGGGGGGCCCTGGCTCGTACCTGAGGTGGGGCGAGGGGATGCTCGGCGCTGCTCGGTGGTGGGTTGCTCTTCTGGGGTTGGGGGGCTCTTTGGGGGTGGGGTCTTGCGTTAGCCCTCCTGGCGCGGTGGGTTGGCTGCTCTTCTGGCTGGGCTGGGGCCTGCACTCTCTGTGTCCCTGTGCCTTCCTGCTCTCGGGTGTGGGGGGCCTCTGTGTGAGTGTGTGGAGAAGCGGTGAGCTGCAGACACAGGTGCGCTCGGGAACCATTTGGTGGTTTATCCCCCCAGTAAAACTCCTCAGTGCTGAGTGTCAAGTAGGGAGGCACTGGGTCCCATTTTTAGGGTCTATGGTATGACTCGGCCGGGATTTGAACCCACAACCTTCCATTCTCAGGACGGACACTCTTCCACAAGGCCACTGGTTCAGGTTTAGTAAATGCCAAACTAGTCCAAAAAGCTAGCAGAATGCCAATTTTTATGACTTTAAAACTATAACTTTTTAATATAAATTTGGATAATAAAAAGGTAGGAATATTATTCCAAAATAAATCAACTGAAACATTAAATAATTCCCCAGCCCCGCCCCCCTGACTGGATTTTCACATTTAGACTATGGGTGGAGTCAGCCTCCAACTTCTGTTTGGTTACCCTTTAAATGTGTATTAATTGTTTCAAGCATGGTCAGTGGTAACATATTGAAAATAAACATGGATGCATGACATATTAAAAATAACCAAATTTAAGACGTCATCAGATTCAGAAAGTATACATCCTTGTACCTCTTTGGGATCCTCGTTTCCATTGTATAACCTGAACAGTCAATGTGTGAACCTCTTTGTTTGTAGGCTCTGTTGCTTCTGAAGGCAGCAGCGATTGTAGCTGAAGATTATCTTAACTTGTCTTCATGCAAACCATTGCAAAAATGTTTCTGATGAAAGAAATTAATAAGCTATGTGTCAGTCTGACTGTTATGCACTTTGTGTTTTGTTAATTGTACTTTGGAAGCATTAGCGGTTAAAGGTGCAGGCGCCAACCGGGGCGGATTTTCTATAGGGGCAGATTCATGTCTATATTGAAAAGGCCCTACCATGATTTTCTTCAGCCTTTCAGAGTAAATCATATCCATATATATGATCATATATTACCTTTAGAATATATTATTTTTTAAATATTTGTCATTTTTGTGGACCGTTTAAATACACAGAAATAAAAACAGCTCGATCTCTGAGGCTCCACCTTTTGCCCATTTCATGATGTCATCCTTGAGCCTGCACGTAGACCAAGCCTCCCTTAGCGTGACCGAACTATGTAAACAAAACCTCGTGACCAAAAATCTTTTCTGTCATTTACCAGCAGCTATAGGGGCAGGTCAAAACAGGAGAGAAAAATGGATTTGCTAGGCCAGGATTTGTCCTTTATTCAAACTTTTTATTTTGCTGATGGATTTTGAGCGTCTGTATGAAGGCCAGGTACAACACTTTTTACCGCGGAGGAATCCTGCACAATGGTTACTGGGGAACATGTTTACATCATGTGACTGTCGGGTACGGCGGCCGTTTTGGCTCAGTTGTTCCGCTCTCGGTTCATTTGCTATTCAGAAAGAGGAATCTCAGAGTGAACCGAAGTTCAGTCCAATTGGAAATGAAGCGAGACTACATTTAAAAAATGGGTCAGAGAGGTTCCTGGTACTGGAAGGTAGTTATCTCCTGCCAGGAGACAGATTCTGGCAGCAGGGGAGAACTACCTCGGCACCACAGCCAGGTGGGTGTGTTTTCGTTGTAGTCTGGGGCGGAGCTTGCAGCACAAACTCTTCCTGGAGGGCGCTGTTTGAAACGATCTTACATCAGCACGTTTCCATCCGCTCGTTTTCGTGGGTATGGGAGGGACTGCTGCAGACAGTGTTTACAGTGTTTACCTGTTTACAGAATTACTCTTAAATGCATGAACGGATCAAAATAGTGTTTTGGGGTTCTTTATAGTGAGGAATGAACAGTAAAATGCATTTAAAACCTCAAAAAGTAGGGACTTCCGCTTCCGGCCAATGGAGTGAGGAGCGCACGCGAGGCAACTCCGCTGAATAACAACTGATAATAAACATTCTCCCCCTGATAAAACACTTCACTCAACAACGGCACCCCTAACTTTAGTTCCC
>NW_023418892.1:0-3905 GCF_002922805.2 Oryzias melastigma
TTTAGGAGCTAAATACTTATTTTCTGCATCAGTGGACATACAAAACACGGATTCTCCATATTTGCAGATTCTGCGTTTTCTAAGGTCTCTGGCATGAATTAGCAGGGAATACCGTATTTTCATCTCTATAGTCTATTAAGACACAAAATGATATATTCACATTTGTCAACCACGGTATTTTATTGTGAAAAATGTATTATATTTTGAAAATTGACCTGATTTTCTCTCCCCAACTCGTCGTGTTTTGAAGTTCTGACTGTTCCAATTAAATTAAGTGTAAGGGTTGTACATACATTTATCAAATATTTGCTTTGAGTGATTTTTACCTCTATTTTTCTTAATCTTCTTGATTGAGGTCGTGCTCAGCTCGTATTAAGAAGGTTGGAGCCGTCCGAAGCTGAAGGTATTTGAAGAGACTGGCACCAGCCTATTGTATTGAACTGTGACCTTAGTGATAGTAGATCCAGTTTGCGACTTTTCTTTTCCCCACCCCCTTAGAGCCACAAACGTAAATGTAACTTGGGACCGCCCCAAACGTAATAAAAATGAAAGGTATGGACCAAGAACTTCAGAGCGGAAAAGGGAGGTTTTCTCTGTCCGTTTCTCCTTGTCCCAAGAAAAATCCGATTTCTAAACTGACCCCTCTCTTGTCTTCTTTTCAGAGAAGTGTTTCACGTTGATTAAACCTAACATTAAGGCTCCCCAACCTCCGGACCGAACCGTATCCTTAACCCGGTACCAGACGTGGATCGGTACCACATGCAAACCAGACTAGGGTTAGGGTACTGATCCCGGTCACGTCCCGAGGTTTGGTCCATGTCCAACAAAACCTTCGGACCCTTGATTTAATTGAAACAGCCAGAGAGCCACGTGTTGGGGACACCCAAAACAATCAGTGAGGAGGAGCGTTTCTTAACCATGCGTCAATACAATATGTGACGACTTGTGAACAGTGCCCTGCCCTGCTCGGTTTTGAAGTTATAACCATTTTGATTGCACATATTTTTAAGTTTGAACAGTAAAATTGTTTTCTTTTTTTGCACATATTTTTGATTTCATTTGCATTTTTTTTGTTTGAAGTGCAATAAAACGTTAGTGTTGGGTTTGGAATCATGGCACAAAAATCCCGCTACAGATTTGGCAAGAAGCATTTCCTGAGAATCCCACATATCCAGACTGGTTCTGGTTCAGCCCAGGAGTGGAATATCACGTGTTCCAGACTGGTTCTGTTCGCGCGTTCTGGCTCCTGCCTGGAAGTCGTGATCACACTACAGCAAATCGATGTTCCTCCTCAGCTGTCCAGCAATGACGTCACCTACACAGTTCCGTTCTCTCTCTTTTATCTCTCTCTCTGCTCTCCTGGCTTTTGCGTCGTGTTCTTTTGCGGTGCATACTTCATTCATTCTTTCTTTCTTTCTTTTTTGATGCGCGTTGCTACGTGTCCAGACTGGGAAGCAGCTGCGCGTGGGGGCCAAGACTTCCCCCTAAATGATCCCCAAGTCCCGTCAGAAACGAGCTTCTCCTGACAAACTTTACTCTCTAGAGCTGGATAGACTAACTTGAAAGACTGAAGATGGAATCGATACAGTTGCGTGTTGATGAAATAGCGGAAATTTCACCTTAGTGCGTGGGGACTCTGGAAAATCCCAGACGCGCGTGGCCTTAGGGAACATTGTGCTGGTATTTAAAAAAAATCTTGGCATTTGCACGATTCCCTCCACACATTTCAGAATCATCAACACTGACACAAAAGCTTCAATCCTCGCTGGTGGGGGTTAGTTTTCTTTCTGCGCGCACACGTGTGCCATCCCTCTTTAACAGCTGGTGCGCCGATTTGAGCATCACCCCTCTGTCGGACTGAACCACCCCCCCTCTCCCTCTCTTCATCCATACTCGCGTACCCACTCCCCCTCCCTCCCCGTCTCTGCTGGAACGCACGTCCAGGGATAACATCCCCGCTTTTCTCCGTCTTTGCGGCTGCAGAACGGAGCGTAAAAGCTGCGCGCGGTCTCCTCTCCCGCACTGCCTTCCCCCGCCGGACTCCAGTCAAGGTAGGAGCAGCGACGGCATCACCGCCTTGTATCTAAGTGTTGGCGGGGCGCTTCTTCACTTGTAGATATGCAGGGCGCGCACCGGACGCACACATGCGCGCATGCCACGTTGATGCTGAAGCTGGCTGGGAAAAGTGGGGGTGCACAGATCGTGGCTCACTTTTCTCCCCACGCACGAGTGAGGCTGAGGAAGGGAAGGGTGAGGAGGAACCAGTACACTTTAGTCCGGCTCAGTGGAACCGGACAGCTGTTGAGCAGAGAGGGGCGTGTTTCCCGGGATCCCGGGATGGTCCGGTCAGAGCAGGGAGGTGGTTTGGTTCCTTCGCAAACATCCAGCTGCCACTTTAGTGTGTGCGCGCGCGCAGCGGGGTTCTGGATTGCGTGAGCTGTGGTAGAAGTGATAAACAGAGATGAAAGGAGATGCTTTGGAGAACCCAGTTTCATGACGGGTACTCATGGAGCGCGCGCGCACTGGCACAAGTTGCCAATTTCCACATCAAAGTGCTTGTTTCTATAGATTTATTTTTTCCCCAGACGGGAGAAATGTAGAGTCTCTGTGTCCCTTCACGCCCATTTTCATTCAGCAGCGCCGCGCGCGCTTGGAGACGGGCAAAGAGGAGGGGGAGACGCCGAGATGGGGCATTGAAAAGGAAATGGAGGCAAAATGAGCAAGCGGAAGGTGAGGGGAATGAAGCGCAGGGACAGAGATGGCGCCCTCGGCCAGCCTTTCTGATACGCTTTGATTTATGGCATCTCCAATGCGCACTGACTCACAGCTCCGGGGGTCCCGCGCGCGCTCTCCTTATCATCTCAACCACTGATGAGGCTGCGCACCCACTCTGGGGCGACCACCCTCACTTCAAGATGACACCCTGTCACCCCCACCCCCTCCTCTCCCCAGTCCAACCTGGCGGGCTTAATGAAGCTGCATTTAGATGAACGGAGCTGTGAGGACTTTGATTGATCCGATGTGACGAGCAACTTAGCGGGCATTTAGCAGTAAAATGGTAGGAATTGAGTGCTGGGAATTGGCTTTACAAGCACACACTGGTGTGGGTTTCATCCTCACTGATGCGTAGATTTTGGCCATGCGGAGCAGGGGGAGGGGGGTGGGGGGTGGATGGCAGACCAGGGCGCCCATGGCTGACTGGGGAAGTGCCAAGTTCAATAAAACTCCCAAGTTGATAATGTACATTGATAAAATCGAAATAGTAATGACTTTTTCATACAAGGGAAACATTTTCTCAAAAAAAATAATGTTTTTTGCATGACATGACACGGCATATGTAAAGAAAATCACGTTCAAAATGGCATTTCTGATTATTTCTTAATCCAGATCATATAGAGAATCAGAAGCTGATGAAGAAATTCTGTTTGAAAAAGCTTGTATTTGTGACAGGAAATATGCTGAGTGGGCCTCAAGCTCTATTCTGGTTCATCCACTTGTAAATGACTAGATCCACATCTTCGTTTTACTAATCTGAGCTGACATCTTGTTCAAAACTGTATGGCTAGATAGCTCCAATACTGCTCGCCATTTTTTCTGCATCCTTACCGTTAAATTGGGGTTGTGAGGGGCTGTAAGCTAGGGGTCCCCAAACTAGGCTACAGCTCCCCATATTTTTCCCGCCCCCCTGAACAATATTAGACACCCATGATTTTTTTTTCCTGCAGTCTGTGCCCCTATCTGACACCTGCAGCTCTAATCGCAATCAGATATTTGTTTTCATTCTACAAAACTGGACTTATTTTCTAGGAAGTTTTAACCTTAGAGAGTTTAAACAAGAGTGAAAAGTGTGAAAATGTTCCTGTTTGTCTGAGAAAAGTGCTTAAAGTATTTAGTGATGAGCTTTA
>NW_023418893.1:0-855 GCF_002922805.2 Oryzias melastigma
CAGCACTGGGTCTCTCATTTCACATAGTTTTTAGGTCGGTATTTGGTTCTCGGGCCGTATGCTTATAAAGACAAAAATCTTTGCTTAGATAGAAGAGCCTCTGCAGGTAGTTTTTATACAAGACTGGGGGCGG
Source organism: Oryzias melastigma (assembly GCF_002922805.2). NCBI lineage: Eukaryota > Metazoa > Chordata > Actinopteri > Beloniformes > Adrianichthyidae > Oryzias > Oryzias melastigma. The sequence goes on from NW_023418893.1 coordinate 134, forward strand.
GGCTAAAGAGTAAAAAAAAGCACTATGTTTATAGTTCCATTCAATAATTAAACTTCATATTTTTAAAATTACATTAGAGAAGAATCAAAATCATACAAAATTTTATTCTGATGAGCTGTGAGGTCAGTGCTGATGAGAAAAAAAACCTCCAGCTGAAAAAAGGTCAGTTTCTGAAAAGATCAGTTGAGACACAACTTCAATCATACAGATTAGTTAATAAAGAAACTGAAGAAGTTGCTAGATGATTCCTCAACTGGACTACTTTAATGCTTTTGTCAGAAGATCAGTTATCCAGAGTGTAAGAATATCTCAGACTTCTTTTCTCTCAAATAGTTAACTCTGCTCCTTTTGGGGACATTCATCTGTGAATCAGTTTCCAATGTGAACCAGAGTCTTTGAGTCAGAAACTGGACTTTATAGCAGATGTGAAGTGTTAGCTTCAGTGAGGATGCAGCAGTTACAGACCAAAGCATTATTGAGGACTCAAAACATTAGTCCTTCCACAACATGAAGTTTCAAACTCTGATAAAAAAATAAAAAAGGAAAGATCTTTCTTCTTCTTTCCCTTTGTTTTTCCCTTCAGGGGTCGCTACAGTGAATCATCTTCCTCCATCTAACCTTGTCCTCTGCATAATCCACTCTAACACCTGCCACCTTCATGTCTTCATTCACTGCATCCATAAACCTCCTCTTTGGTCTTCCTCTAGACCTCTTTCCTGGCA
>NW_023418893.1:1068-3903 GCF_002922805.2 Oryzias melastigma
CAGTCCCACTGTTTCTAGTCCAAACAACATGGCTGGTCTCACCGCAGTTTTGTTCACCTTTCCTTTCATGTCACTCTCATCACACAAGATACTTTTTTCCACCCATTCCACCCTGCTTGCACTTGCTTTGTTTCCACACTCTCCATTACTCTGTGCTGTTGACCCTAAATACTTAAACTCCTCCACCTTCTTTATCTCTTCTCCCTGTAACTTCACTCTTCTTCTCTGGTTCCTCTCATTCACACACATGTACTCTGTCTTACTGCGGCTAACCTTCATTTCTCTCCGTTCCAGGGCAAACCTCCACCTCTCTAACTCCACCTCCACTTGTTCCCTGCTCTCACTACAAATCACAATATCATCTGCAAACATCATAACTTCCTCATACAATACCATAGTTCCTCTCTGGGCACTCTGTCATAAGCTTTCTCCAGATCTACAAAGACACAGTGGAGCTCTCTCTGACCTTCTCTGTACTTCTCTATCAACATCCTCAAAGCAAATGTTGCATCTGTAGTGCTCTTTCTTGGCATGAAACCATACTGCTGCTCACAAACATTCACAGTATTTTTACACCTATCCAGGACTGTTGTCTTCAACACTAACTGATTTTTTTTTTGTTTTCATTAATGGAAAAAATGCTGAATTAATCACCATGCACCACCTGACAAGTTACTGAAAAAATCTTTACATCTTTGATCTTCATCAAATGTTCTGAGTTGTCTTCAACACAGAATGAAATCTAAAACGATTTCTAAACTCACATTTCTGTGCTAATTTAATTGTAAATTAAACATTTCTTTCAGTTTCTGAAAGAAACTCAAGAAAATCCATCTCTGATCATGTCCTCTTATAATGCTAGATTCCACAGGGCAGCTGCAGCTTCAAACATACTCCTCCAAACATTTTTTTGCTGGAATACTGTTCTTAAATTTGGTGCAGCTTGATAATGTTCTACTATGATGTCAGTGGTGGTCGTAGACACAAACTACTGAGCTATTTGCTGGCCTGAAGGTGTTTCCGGTTCAGTCCTGCTGCTGAAAGCTTCTCTGAGCCCAAAGCAAGTTAGAACTCCAGCTGTCATCACTGCTCTAGAACACACTTTTCTGTCTAATTTCAGGTTGATGAACTGCATTTTGTCAGAGATAAGCTGTGAATTTCTGATATCGGCTTTGAAATCCAACCCATCCAACCTGACAGAACTGGACCTGAGCTACAACAACATCCAGGATTCCGGATTTCTTCATCTGCGTGGTTTTCTGGAGAGTCCAGACTGCAGACTGCAGACTCTGAGGTCAGTAAATGAGCTGAACTCCCTGAAGGATGAGAAGAAGGTTTCAGGTGAAGAACTTTCTGATGTTTCACTGGAAGATTTTAGATAAATAGATCTTTATATAAGAAAGAGACATTGCATATTAATGAACATTTAAAATCATGTAAATACTCACAATTAAAGTTCACTGGCAGGTTAATGTTATTGAAAAAATAAAACAGATTTCAAGAAGAAATAACTACACATAAGAATATAAAAGTGTAAACAAAATAAAAATAGTATAGAAAACATAGGTGAAAGACAAAAATAAAAATTAAAAAAGAGATACAAAATGAAACTAATCCATGTATTTCAAGTTTCTTTGTCTGTTTAGCAGGGGTAGGCAAGGCAAGGCAAGCACATTTCATGTACAGAGACAATTCAAAGTGCTTTACATAAAACATTAAAAGAAACAATCAAAAGAAATAGTAAAAATGTCATTCATCATCATTCAAATCATTAAAATAAAATGAAAAGAAAGTAAAAAGATTTTAATTTAAAACAAGCATAGATAAAAAGTGCGGACGTAAACTTTTGAATACATATTAATCAAACTGAGAACAGGTGAGTCTTTAACCTGGATTTAAATACACTGAGTGTTTCAGCAGATCTAAGGTTTTCTGGAAGTCTATTCCAGATCTGTGGTGCCTAGAAGCTGAATGCAGCTTCTCCGTGTTTAGTTCTGACTCTAGGAACTGATAAAAGACCGGATCCAGATGATCGGAGAGGTCTGGCTGGTACATACTGGGTCAGGAGGTCAGTCATGTATTTTGGTGCTAAACCATTCAAAGCTTTATAAACCAGTAACAGAACTTTAAAGTCTATCCTCTGACAGACAGGTAACCAGTGTAAAGACCTCAGAACTGGACTGATGTGGTCTACTTTCTTGGTCCTTGTGAGAACCCGAGCAGCAGAGTTCTGAATAAGCTGCAGTTTCCTGATGGATTTTTTTGGTAGTCCTGTAAAAACACTGTTACAGTAATCAAGTCGACTAAAGATGAAAGCATGCACTAGTTTCTCCAGGTCCTGCTTAGACATCAGATCTTTAATCCTTGAGATATTTTTGAGAAGATAATAGGCTGATTTAGTGACTGCCTTAATGTGTTTATCAAAATTTAGGGTAGGACTAAGTCATTACTTTGCAAGTCACAAGTAAGTCTCAAGTCTTTGTCCCCAAGTCCAAGTCAAGTCCCAAGTCAAAAGCAGTGAGTCTCAAGTTGAGTCACAAGTGTTGCTATTAATTTTTCAAGTCCTTGCAATGACAGAGTTTTATTATTTACACAGACCACGTGTGCTTTTAGGAACTGTATTTATCTACATTTTGGAAGCATATTAGTTAAAATGCCTCAGAGTTCTTGCATCCCACTTCAAAAATCAAAAAACTATTTATCTGTAGAAAAAAATCCAGTTCACAGTGTTTGTAATTCTGGTAACCCTGAGATGAAAGAGAAACAGAGTAAAGTCTGGACATTAAATCCCCTCACTACAGAGCAGTGATGTGCAGCAACCCGGTCGCAGTAAAA
>NW_023418894.1:0-2921 GCF_002922805.2 Oryzias melastigma
ACCCGTGAATCAGATATACATCTACGATGTATCACACTTAAATATTGTCATACCCTGTCCAAGACATTTAACTATTTCATACTTTTCAGAAGCAAATATCTTTTTTTTCTTTTTAATATTGCTTAAAAATGTTATTATGCATAATAATATAGAACTTCATTTTTTTGTAGTTTTTCCTTTAATTGAGCTCACCTGGAAAACGAATGATCTGACATGATTTCCAAAGACCCCCGAGACACTATATCATTTATGAGTTTGACTGGAAGAACAAAGAATGTCATCTTTTTGACACTTAAATAAAATTTGCAGAATAATTTGGAACACACCTTAATGTGAGTCTTAAAGAGCCAGCATTATGAAGAAAGAAATGGGTCAAATAATTGTTCTTCACTCCTCTTACTCAGAAGGACAGAAGAATAGAGGGTCTTCAAGAGTTTTGATGTGCTGGGAGTGAGCAGTAAACAACAAAAATCCCCTCTCTCGCTGAGAGTCTCTTTGATCAAGCTTTGTAGTTGTTGTCCATCAACAGTTCTTTCTAGCGAAAGGCTCAGGCATTGAGAAGCTGCAGGATAAATGATGTCTTGAACCATCTTCCACAAGCCCGTCCTCCATCATCTCCTGCTCGGGCGGATTTATGAACTTCTGTGTTACAGTGTTTTTTTCACTTTAAAGAAAAAACATAGTTTCAGGAGAACATAAAAGCATACTCTTTTCATCACATATACTTAAAAAAGAATGTAGAAATAAACAGCAGGAAGGACAAAGATTAAATGGATGAGTATAACCATTTATTTACAGATTAAATGTAGCTTTTTAGTGTGTTTCATTCTATCCAGACATACATGGCAAAGATAATCAATAAAGTCATGAGGTGTAGTTAATATCCTGTCTCTACGTCTGTCTGACTGACATTTTCACAGCTGAGGTATCTCGCTGTGACCTGGATTTGAACCAGGATTACTGCTGCCATAATGCAAAGTACTGACCTCTTTTACCACAGCTCTGACCGTCTTTGAGGTTCTCTATGAATCTTGTGTTGAAACACAAGCAATGTAGACAAAAGGAACTTATATATTTGCTTCCTTCATACACACAAAGGAAAAACACAATCACGGCAGGTAACGACAGTGGACTTCATTGAAAATTCCTCTGACCTTTAAGCAAAGAAACATATAGTACGGGTCAGCTCGCCCTCATGTGTTTAGCTGAGGATACTTCTTTGAACGTTCTGGACTGTCACTACCTGATACTACACCATGTACTTACAGTTGGAAGAGGCTTGTCGTGAATGTTGTGGTGTAAATCTTGTGCATCTTTCTCCAGACTTTTTTCTTTCACAGCTCTATTCCGGTATATGAAAGACTTGGTGTCAATTCTGGTTGGGCACAAGCCACAATTATTAGTTTTTTCTCCATGATCAGTTGTCAAACAGTTGACACTGCCTGGGCTCTGAGCTCCACAACTACTGTATGATCTGAACTTATCAGGTTATGAGACTATGGTGCACAACCAGCCACTGGACCTCCTTCTGAATGAGGTTAGACTGGGCATGGATTACTCTCTCTGAATGTCTTGGACTCTCTTCCCCTGAAGAAGGATGGCCTTCACTGTTGTGGCTCAGATACCCGTGACTTTCTGATGTTTTGGAAAAAGACAGGGTGGCCTATTTGGACAAACCAGTATCTGTGGAAGGCTTGTTTGGTCAGTCCCTCAAGGTAATTCAAACAGTTTGAACTACAGAAGAAACTGAGCGAGGCTCTGTGGTGGATCATTTCCTGATGCGACCCAAGCTCACTCAGAGTGTCTGTACACCAGCAGCACAGTCACCACCACTGCTGAAAGCTTCAGTCTTACCCCAGAGTCAAGACTTCAGGCCGTCAAGCCTCTGTTGACCCATCAGAGCCATTGTCAGTTGGAGTAAAGAATCTCTTGTGAGCCTCCAGAGACTCACAGACCTCCTGTCCGGGATGGAACACAGGACAGCCACTATCATGTTGACACTTACATTGACCCCATTGTTCATTTTCAAGGGTCAAGCCCCAAGAGGCACTGTGTTCCCTAAACACAATCTCTAATACCCCCACAACCTCAAACAAATGTTTTTTGCTTCATTTTTCTGTAACAGATGTTTAGCATTAAAACCCGCTCCAATGAAAATTGTGTTTCAGATAACGGAGGACGTGAATTAAGATTAAGATTGCATTTCTGTGTATTTCTTTATTCAATTTGCTGTGAATCGGGTGCAGACAAAAAAATGTAGATGGAAAAAACCTGTAGCTGTGATGCAGCTGCTGCAGTCGCCAGGCAACAAGCTCGACAGCTGGGGTTGTGAGGGGTTGTAAGCTAGAGGGAGAGTGTGTAAACAAAGGGATCATAGGAAATAAGGAAAGGCTTACTTTTCGCCATCTCATAGGTAGGGTTGGGCACCGATGGGATCTGATGCGGTTCCGGTGCTACCGCGGTTCTTTGGTTTCGGTTTTGGTTCCCTTTCGGTGCTTATTGCGGTACTTCAGTAATAAAAAATAATGTCTTTATCTTCCTAAATCCAAAGCAGAACGGCTTCAAACAAGCGCAGACTCCCTCCTGCCGTGCAGCTGTGCGCACGTAATATAAAGCATAATATAAAACTCCGTCTTAAATAAACTTAAACGTCCTTGAAATTTTAGCCTGACATTTTATTAAATTAAATCAGGAATGTGGCATTTATTTGCAGTTGTTTTTGGGCAAAAGCAATATTTTATTTCAATAAAATAAGGCGAAGAAAAATGTCAATCACACGGCTGCAAAGCGCAGCAGATGATGACGACCCGCTGTGGTGGTGGGCGGAGCCGAACCAAGCTTTCTGCTATTAGCAGCCCAACAAGGAGGAAACGATTCATTGTTTCATTTTGGGATGGGGCTCCAGCGTTGTTTAAAAATTG
>NW_023418894.1:3334-3903 GCF_002922805.2 Oryzias melastigma
ATATGAGCCCGCCCACGAACACAAGAAAGTAAATAGATAGGCTGAATCGTAAAAAATCAGAAGGGAGTACAAGTGATTGACATGTCCGCAGACAAATGAAACTTGAAACAAATGAAATTAGGAACCGAAATCCGGCACCGCTTGCAGCCGCATCTTTCGGTTTCGGTAGAACCGCGCAAATCATAACGGTTCCTACTTGGAACCGAACTTCGGTGCCCAACCCTACTCATAGGTGAAATTCTAATGAACTACTGCCTTGAAAACGGCACAGGTTTTTTGATTGTCTCACCTGGTCCTCCATAGCTGAAAGCAATCAGACTTGCATTATTGTACAGATATCAACAATGATTAAATCTGATCTTTTAACACTCACCTGATACCTGTTGACTTACCTGGTGCACGAGTTTCAGTTCGTTAGATTTCTTGTTTGCATAAAGAGACTTAAACTCAGACTTTCTTTTGTTTTTCCACTACCAGGTTTCCATGGCTTCAGTCCTTGAGTGTTTCAACAAAGCTCACAGAAGTGTTATTGTTCTGCAGCACTTTATCTAAACTGTTTGAAGAAATAA
>NW_023418895.1:0-3897 GCF_002922805.2 Oryzias melastigma
TCACAGCACAAACAGCACAGACAGTCGGCATCAGCCTTGGTGGATGAAGGTGTGTGGTTGTGTTAGCCCGGGGCTAAGACTGTAGGGGGTTTGTTCTCAGTTTATGACATAAGTTCATGCAAACCTCCTCATCTTCGTGAGTTGGGGAGGGGCTAGTGCTGAGAGAACAGGTTTAGAGGATTACTCAGAAATGCGTGAATGGATCAAAATATCCCTTTTGAATTGTTTATGGAGAGAAATTAACATTATAATACACTTAAAAGCTTAAAAAAATATATTTTTCATGGAATAGTTCCTTTAAGAAAACGGCTTTGTCTTTATAAAAAAAAAATTCTTTGGAAAAGCCATGTCTAACCTCTTCAGACCTGGAGTTCACATACATGGAAAAAACAAATGTGGGTTATATTAGCCCAATAGTAAATTCTGAGCCCCTATGACCATGTGTGTAGAGGGTTTGCTCAATTCTAAATGACATACTGTCATGAATATCTTTAAAAATTAAGAGAGAAACAAAAAACTCCTTACATTTTAATCGCAAAATTGCAGTTCTCCCCTTATTATTTGCGTTTTTTTATTCACTGTTTCACATTTTTGCTTATTTTTTTCAGTCAAGTGACTCTTCCGGTTTGTCACAAAAACTCCGACAACTCAAGATATAAGTATAAAACTTTTGCATTTGAAGGAGGTGCTAAAAGCGAGCGGAGATAAGGACCACCAAACCCCCATCTTCATGCCCCTGCATGGAGAAATGGTATCAGCTGACTCAGAAGCGGCTGAAAAGAATCCTGATATGCTGAAAAACATAATCATGGAGGATAATTATTATCCAGAGCTGATGTTTATGGTTTTTAAACCGGCCTCTTCTGGAAGAAGATGCTCTCTCACACTAATTTGATGAAGTCTGAAACCCGCAAAATGTGACAATACATGATAAATTAGAGGAGTTTTTTTCTGTTATTTTCAACTCTGGTATATGTAACAAAATATTAAAAAAAACATAGGAGGATCCTGAAAACATTTTCAAAATTTACTGAAAAATTAGGGATTTGAGAGCAAAAGCATCTTTAAAATATTAATACTGAAGACTTGGCCTTTGGTCCATCCATTCCTGGGACATGTGAGACTTTACCCAGAGACATACTCAGAAAAACTCAACATACTGAAAATCATATAAATGCTTTGGCTCAGAGGAAAATAATCCAGCGATAGTGCTCTAGGGTTAAATATTAGGAACACAGAAAAACATATTTGAACTTGTTACAGGAAAACATGTTTTTTATTGTTGTCCAAAAGTCACTTGTACTATAAAAGCTTGACATGTGATGTGTAAAACAAAAAGTACTTACCAAAAATGGTTCATGATGTAATATTAGCCCACCGCTGCGTTATTGAGCTGGAGATTTAAGCTAAAGTGGTTAATGTTAGTCTGGGAGGACCATTGACCATTTTAGAGGAGATTGTGACCCCCCCAGCATACTTTCTACATCAGAAATACAATTTTTTCCAAATAGTATTTTTTTAATGTCTAGCATAATAAAAACATAAAAAACACAATTTTCATTATAGTATTTACAATGTATCATACTTTTAAAAAAATGTTATGTATTTCATCTCTCTTAAAAAACAAACACATGTCCATCGACCAAGTTAAAGAGTTAACACAAACACTGATGTAAAGATTAACGGTTAAAGAGGAAACTGTTGATCTGATTAGAGGCAGTGCACCCGCACTTTGGAACCAAGACTTTCTTAATATCATCAGTGGTTATTCTGAATCCTTCTGACATTTAAGAGTCAAACACAATTTTAATTACGGTTTCTCTGTTGGCCAAAGTCTTTTGAATAAAGGCACATACTTCTACTATAATTACCTGGTGTTTTCCCTTTATTATTCTACTTAATATCGACATAGAACATAAAAAAATGACACATTAAAGGTAAGTACATCTTCACATCTGGATGCATGCGCAATTAGAAAACGTACTAAGCTTTAAAAAAAGTTTTGATCAGATAAACTGTTACAGAGTAGTGCTAAAAAGAAGAGATTTATTACCTTTGACTAAAATGTTTGGGCTCTGTTTTTTTGTTTTTGTTTTTATCTGTTGTCGATTTTTAAACATCTTGGCATAACAATATTTTGTCTTGTATTTCTCTACATTTATTGTCCTATGTTGGGTGTAAAAGGCTTCACATTGGACAGGTTCAGTTTTTTTTAAGGGGGTTGTGAAGTTTTTCCTCCTCTAAAATTTCCTGCTGGACTGCCTGCTTTTTTCCGTGGAGTTCTTAGGTTATCTTTGGCTTTTTATAAGAATTGTGATCCTGGTTCTGGTTTCCTCATGTTCTGCTTTTAGGCTTTGTGTCTTCATTACCCAATTAGAATCTTCATAAATTATCTTCTTTACTCACAATAAGTTAGAGATGATTCCTTAAATAAAGACTGAGTGGATTTCATATACAGTGTTTGTTTTATTGCACAGATTTACGGGGGAGGGAGGTGATCATATTGGGGTGATTGACGCCTCATTCAGTGTTTTCCACATAATAGTCTNTTGCAGGTGAGTCCACTGACACCAAGACACCGACGTGGACGTTTGTAGAGGACACAAGATAATGTGACCTGGACAATGCAGAAGTGGTTTAGCGTCCTATTCACTTGTAGTAGAGAGGTAAATGGCCAGCCAATTCCCTCGGTTTGTTTCTAAAATACTTGAAATGTACACATCTACTCGTTACAGTTCTAGTACTTTAATGATTTTCCTTCTACGACTATTAGATATTTTGTAATTAGTGTAACTGTTTATGTACTGCTACTTTAAATGTTGTGTTTACCCAGTAGAGGGCAGTGTTGCGGAAGTTATCGCTGGTCATTTTACTTTTAAAAAAAACACAAAGCAGTTGTCTTCCTGTTCGTCTTCCTGTTTAGCTGTCTGCTCCTCGGTTGTTTCCTCTGCATGTTTGACAAAATATCCATGAAGTTTTAAGGTAATTTACTCAAAAACTGTAAAACCCATCTTTTGATATTACTACGTTGGAGTTATTTGTTGGTATTTCTGCACGAATATTTATTTTTACATTTATTCCTCAGAGAGGTTGTGTAGCATGTAAGAAAACGGCGCCATTTAGCGTTCCTTATTGTAAAACAGCTGAAAACCTTGAGTTTTGTTTGATTATATATTTGTAACTTTTCCAGTGACTTGTTAGTAATTCTGGTTTTTGTGTTCATTCTCTGTGGTCAGAGTCCACTGCTGTATTTGTATTTTACTTTATTCAAGATTTTTGTTGGCTCAAATCTTTTGCCACAAGACCAACCGGTGGTCAAAAAATAAAAAAACAACTCAGAGATTTTGTTTTACTTACAGAAAGCAAATCTGTGACCATTTTTGAGCGTTATTTTTGAAAATAATAAATTTCTGTATTAAACCCCAGTTATTGTGTCCTGTGAGGTAACATCATTTCAATGGCTGTTGGGTCCACTTACACAGAAATGAGCAGGAGACGTCGCTGCCAAGCTGTCATTGCAGTAAATTGTGGAAATACCTGCTACTGGCATGATCAATGTTTACTATTTGGGGCAATCTATATTATTGTCTTCATTTTTGTGGTAATAAACATCAGTTTGTTCATGTTTAAGTTTGTTAAAGTGTTCTCTGACTGGTTCCTGATTGTTTCCTGGTTCCTTCTTCACATGTTCTAAGTTCCCTTCAGTGAACTTGGTTGCTGCTCATTCCAGAGATCTTTACCTTTTTACTGTTTTAATGTAGATTCATTTCATGTCATTTTCTTCCTCCCAGTAAGTATCTTCTGTTCTCCAATGTTTTAAAGTTAATTCCTTTGGAGGAAAAACACCAAAACCCTGAAGCCTTAATTACAGTCAAAAAGGTTTAAAAATCTAATGAA
>NW_023418896.1:0-3897 GCF_002922805.2 Oryzias melastigma
CAATTATAAATTACAATTCTTCAAAGATATAATGGAATTAAAAGTTCAGATATAGGCTCTTGTTACCCTGGTTAGATTTTAGCATTAAGATGAATCTTTTGAAAGAAAGGGTAAAAGTTCATTAATATGTTTACATTTTTTGAAAAATAATAATACTGCTAAATGTTACATAAATGTGATCTTTGTGTTCTTTTTATTTTGAATGTACTTTGGTGAAAATGTATTTGTAATGTGACAGAATTTCCAGAATGCTGTTGTTACTAGGCAGATTAGGAAGAGGCCTTAATATATTTTTTGTTACTACTAATTTGATTGGAGGATACAGAGAGAGAGAGAGGGCAGAATGATGACGTCATGAGGAGGAGACGAGAAACTAGCGGCAGAAAAACGTGGCAGAAGGATGAAGAAAGCCTGTTAACAAGTTTCAGAAACGGTTAAATATGTTAAGAACGAACGGACAGTGAGTTCAGGATAGCATGTTTATGGTTTTATAAGTTTAGATGCACTTGGTGGGTGTGAGCTTGCTAGTCAGCGCGACTTAGCTAACGTAGCGTACCCTGCATCGGACTGGACTTTGAGCCGCTAACCCAGCGACTGAAAACCCCGGGACTGCACGAAGACGATAGGAACCGAGTGAGTGGGACACGCGCACGTTCAAGGATTCCAGTTTGACTCTGGCAGGACCGTCAGAGTTCTTCGTCGTGCTTCGTCGTGCTGCATCAAGTCTGCATCGGGACCTCATGCTCTGAGGGAGTGCATTGAATGCATTCACACAACTAGCCTTCAGTTAATAATCAATTAAAATGCTTTAGTAATTCTGGTGTCTGCTTTTACAATATACTAGAGGACAAACACATTTTTTTTGTCTGTTTGTTTGTTTTGTTTGTTTGTTTCCCCAAGAATGGGAGGGACCCTTAAACAGTAAAAAAAAACAAAAAAAAACAGAGACAATTTTGTGATTTGACTTCGACTTGTAAGCTTAGACTTGGGACTTGACTTGGACTTGCCCTCAGAGACTTGTGNCAACTTTGCCTTGAAGTCACTAACCACACAGTTGGCACAAACTGTATGTTTTGTTTCACCAAGTCATTATTTAAAGAGTTAAACAGCAAAAAGAGTGTCATGTTCAAAGCTGTAATGTTTTGTGTTTAAATTAAAACTTCTCATACAGTGTTTGTTGTGTTTTTTCTTTATTAACACAAATGGTCCACGCTTTAGATTAGGGTACTGCAAACTAGTGTAATAAGCAGTGTATAAACACATTTACAAGCATGTTCTTAGTGGCTTATTAACTTGGTATTAGACATCAGTAATAAGCAATATAAGCAGTTCATTAATATCTTTATAAGCATATTCTTACCGGCCCATTAACCTGATAATATATAATACTGTAATAAGTAGCTTACAAATTGCTTATTAAGTATTTATAAGCACATAATTCATTGGATTGACATCGCGCCATAATTTAGATAATGGTGTAATAAGCGGCTTATTAATATCTTTATAAGTGCTTATAATCATCTTACTAATGCTTATTAATATCTTATTGATACCACGCCATAATTTAGATAATAGTGTAATAAGCGGCTTATTAATATCTTTATAAGTGCATATAAGCAAATTATAAGCATCTTACTAATGCTTATTAATATCTTATTAATACTTAACAAGCACACCTTAATATAAAGCGTTACCGTGAGCTGTAGTGGAAATTTTGTACTGCACTGAATACATGTAGCCAGGACTACGAAACAATGCATTGTGGGAAACAATGTCCTAACAGTTCTTGTAATTTGACGTGATGCTGATCAGAGATAATTGGGGCTCAAGGAAGGGAATCTGTGTATTCTGTAAAACTTTATGAAAAAAGGGAATCACTGATGAAAAAAAAAACAAGATTTCTCTTTACATGAATGTTCGTGGTAACTGAAATCAACATCACTCAGATTGCTTCATCATTATAAATTATTTGAGATTAAATATTATATCATTTTTTCAACTGATAAACATATTGTTTTTAAAGCTAAACATCAGACAGAAATTTTGCATTTATATATGTGTGAGTGAATGGGTGTGTGATTGAGGCCCTCCGACGGACTGGCAACCTGTCCAGGGTATATCCTGCCTTCGGCCATCAGTAGCCGGGTTAGACTCCGGCACCCCGGCGACCCCGAAAGGGAAGAAGCGGCCAAGAAGATGAATGAATGAATGATGAATATTAAAAGAAACCCAAGCAGCACAAATCACCTGTGGTTTCCTGTTATTGCCGCCTTCAAAAGTTAAACACAAACTTTTTCTGAAAATGATCATGTCATAGTTCTTATTTTTTTAAAACGATTCCATCAAACAACCTTAATATCCAGCCACTCTTGAAAATACTCTTATACCTGTATGATGTATTTATAGAGTAATAGTATATTATGGGGAAATTTGTGTACAACCAGTACTTAAGTCACTTTGTATCTTAAAGATCACATGGTTGAAGTGATGATGAGTGTGTGTAGGGAACTAGAATAACTGTGTTCTTGTAAGTTGAAGTTTGTCTTTCGTATGTGATTATTTTCAACACTTGAAACATGAAATGGAAAGATAATCATGAATACGAACTTAGAGTCAAAGAAATTATGAACCACATCAGAGCAAGTGGTTTGGAAAGTAAAATGTGCTTACTACTGTTGGAAAATGTTTTAATGCGTGTTTTTATTCAGGAGAAAATAAACTTCTGGCCGAGCATCACTCCAGGAGCCAGTTGTCCAAGATGTTTGGTCACAATCAGTTGCTCTGCCAGGATCCCTCTGCCCCCCCAATACCAGAAAGTTTTGTAACTTTTTCAAAATAGTCAAATTAAGTGGCTTAATAAAAACCTCTCTCAACTCAACCCCCAAAATCATACAGCTGCCCCCCTGGGAAGAAATCGCACATCGAACACCACCAACAATTAGCCCCCACGAGGGCGGGGAAGAGAAAAGGAAGACGTGTAGGAGGAGACTAAGGAAATGCAGATACATGTTTTCACTCTGGCTTTGTTTAAAATCTTTTTTGCAGTCAGTTTTAGCACTTGTTCACAGCCAAAGACCTCTATGTGAAATAGGAGCATTATTCTAATGATGTTGTTTTTAACTAATGGAAAGTTTTGCTTGTTATATTTCCATTGAGGTTGTAACTGAGATGGCAGTTTGATTAGCAGCCAATCAGTTCATTCTAAAATGGTTCCCTCCCATTTTTTATAGCTACAAAAAAAGAAAATCATCCTCTAACGCGACATAAGTCATCTGCAGACCAGAGAATAAATAGTCCAGAAAATGCATGTCGTACTTTTCACACTGCTGTTACTTCAACTTGGATGTAAGTATGTGTACAACTGTTGAGATTGTTATTAACTTTCAAAAGTAAATTAAATAATAATAATAAATTATTGTCTTCTTTCATAATATTACAAAATGTAGAAAATTACATTGTATATAACAATTACTGTGTTGTGTTATAATTATTTTAGGTTGTTCAGATGAAGGATTTGAAACAAAGACTGCAAACGCAGGAGACAATGTGACTCTGCTCTGTAATAACTTACAGCTGGACTTTGGATTTTTTTTCTGGATCAAAATTTTTCCCGAAAAAATTCCTGAAATCGTAGGAAAAAAATTCGGCAAAAGTGACGAATTTACCAAGATTGCTCACTTTACGACCACAATTGAAGATGGGAGATGTTTTCTACACATTGCAAAAGCAAAGCCGAGTGACTCTGCCTTCTATTACTGCTTAACACTTAAAGGCTACAAAATAAACTTTTTGAAGGCAGTGTTTCTTCAAATTAAAGGTAAATAAGTAAAACAATTTTGAAAATATTTTTGGTCTATTTCTTTGGTCTTACTGTCTTTTTATTGTTTTTCCAGGACC
>NW_023418897.1:0-486 GCF_002922805.2 Oryzias melastigma
GAGATTATATGTGAGTGTGCTCTGCAGTGACTAACTGGTGACAAGCTACACTACTGCAAGCACTTATTTAATCAGATAATCAAAATTTTCCTTTCTAGTTAATAAAAAAAAGGCACAAGATATTGACTCTTAGAGCCAAATCTGTAAAAGTTAACACTCATATCTACAAGGTCACTTTAAGAAACTGGTTTTGACATGACTTTATTTAGATGTTATTTCATTTCTTTTTTTTTTTGTTTGAGCTAACCTTTTTCTATGCTTGGTAGGTTACTGATTCTGTTTGAAATTATATGTCTAACTGTCTGAATGAGGCTGCATTTATTGTCTGATTTAACTTGAGATTGTTTCCTATTGATTTCGCACACTGAATATTATACAATATATCTGTTGTTATAAATCTGTTCATCAGTCTGCTATTATAAATGACAGTGGAATACAATAATGTAGCTATTACGGAGCCCTTAAAAGGACATAAAAGCAAAAAAA
>NW_023418897.1:532-1614 GCF_002922805.2 Oryzias melastigma
GAGCTTGCCCACCAGAAACGACCTTGCACATCCCTAAAACTAAAATGACGCAGACCTGTAACTATCTGGTGGGGACCTAAAACTAGAATTAAAAGAATTTTTTTCTGGTTCCGGGTGCACACCTGAAACCATTTGGTTAGGAATAGAGCTTGCACACTAGAAACTAACTTGTATGCCCCTGAAACAAACTGGTTTGCATTTAAAACTATCATATACACACTAAAACCTATCTGGTTGTACACTCCATATAGTATCTGTTGTGCACTAGAAACTAACTTGGCCACACCAAATAGTATCTGGTGTGCACCAGAAACTAGCTAGTATACACAAAATAGTATCTGGTGTGCACCAGAAACTAACTTGTGCACTCCATATAGTATCTGGTGTGCACCAGAAACTAACTTGTGCACACCAAATAGTATTTGGTGTGCACCAGAAATTAGGTAGTATACACCAAATAGTGTCTGGTGTGCACCAGAAACTAGCTAGTGTACATACCAATTAGTATCTGGTGTGCACTAGAAACTAACTTGTACACTCCATATAGTATCTGGTGTGCACCAGAAACTAATTTGTGCACACCAAATAGTATTCGGTGTGCACCAAAAGCTAGCTAGTATACACCAAATAGTGTCTGGTGTGCACCAGAAACTAGCTAGTGTACATACCAATTAGTATGTGGTGTGCACCAGAAACTAGCTAGTGTACATACCAATTAGTATGTGGTGTGCACCAGAAACTAACTTGTACACTCCATATAGTATCTGGTGTGCACCAGAAACTAGCTAGTATATACCAATTAGTATCTGGTGTGCACCAGAAACTAGCTACTATACACTAGCTAGCTAGTTTCTTGTGCACTAGCTGATGTGTACCATAAACCTGTTTATTTTTTTATTTTTTTACTTCTATGTTCCTTTAAGGGGTCTGTAGGCCATATTTGTCTTTTAAATGTTTTCAAACAAATTGGAAAAATAAAACAAAAAAATAACCATATTTTTTTAAAGACTTTTTTTTTAACCATTTTTTCAGATTACTTTTTGTCAAATGTTATACATCACATTTGCATCAAGGCAAAAACA
>NW_023418897.1:2786-3853 GCF_002922805.2 Oryzias melastigma
TCTCCACTTTTTTCGACTTTGAGCCACCCAAGAAACTCAAGGTAACACACGGGACCTTGAGCTGGCACAGTAAGACATGTGATTGTACTTTATTTCCAACACTAACCCTCAGGATGAATCTGGATTATTGTAGCCCATCTGTAGTCAAAAACTTTGCATTGTGAATGCCTAAAAGGCAACAACTGACCTCGAATGACAATGACATTTATCAAAACCTTTTCAGCAATTAGTGTCTTTTAATAGTTTTGTCAGGTTTTTAAAAAATTAAGTTTATTTGGTTCTTCAAACGTAACATGTTTACTACTTTTAAACAATAATACCATCAAGATGACAGTAATGACACAAAATAAAAATACATTTTCTTATATAGACATGTTGTATATACACATAAATATATACAATACATCTTGTAATTTCACTAGTATCAAGCAATTCTTTGACATTTTAGCAATAACTTATTTTTTTACTGTCTTAACTAATTTAAAGTCTTTATCCAAACAATTCAAAGTTTTTTAACAAAAGCAAAAGTACATCTACATTTCACAATTGCTCTTTATGCATGATTTGAATTATCTCAAAATTGTTAGAATTTCTAACATTTGTACATACCGAATATCCACACATTTTAATGTTTTTGACTTTTTAACCACTTAATGCCTGTTGTCTCAAATATGCGACAAACCAAATTAGCTATAAAATTATCTAAATGTAGCATTTACTTTAATGCAAAAACACAAGTGGATATCTTTTTTCATAGCTGGGAATAAATCCGGGCATTAAGGGGTTAACTTTATTTATGACGATATTATTTTAAGGTTGTCCTTGTCTGTCTTCAAGTTGTATTGCCTGTTTGTGTTCATTTTTAAGGAGGCCAACTTCTCCTACAACCGTTTGACAGAAATGAAGAGTCTATCTGCCTATGAATCCCTTAGTAAACTGAGCTTGGACTGTATCCTTGCAATCCTCTCCGCTAATTTTCCATGTCATTTTTTTTTAAATAACAAACTCCTTGTTTTAGCTACTTTTTTGTGTTAGTGTTCATGAGCTGCACAATAGGAGTGTTGTGT
>NW_023418898.1:0-3909 GCF_002922805.2 Oryzias melastigma
AGACTTTCCTGATTTCATTGTTATTGATTTTGTTTGATTTCAAAAGATTCCTAAATTATTTATGATCGTATGAGTCTTTGAGTGAATCGAAGTCTAGAAAACAAATTTATCAATGTAAAACTCAAAAATATCCTGATGTTTACAGACGAGAATTAAGAGAGATGATGGTAAAATGGGCAACAAACTCAGCAGATTTTCCTTTATATTTATATTTCCTCCTCAGTATTTTTGACGTTAAACTCTTCAAGCTAAGAGCTGTTTTTGGATTACTTTTTCTGGAGGATTAGTCTGTTTTAACGGGTTAACTGTTAAAAGGAACTGAAACTGGTGGTTTGTTCTGTCCAATCAAAACAAGTCTTAAAAAAAGGTTTTAAATATACAATTTAAAGCATTTTTAATGCAACTACGTAGTTCATCACTTGAGTCCTAAACTATTTTTATTTTTCATAATACATATTTAAATGTCTTGGTTACAATTTTTCTCCGATCATCTTTTGATCTTTTTTAAAGCATTCCCAATGGTCTTTTAATTACGATGGATCCATTTTTAGCCAAAATAAATAAAAAATAAATAAATAAAGGTCATATATAAGACATTTTAAGTGGTATAACTTTGTTATAAATTAACTAATTTATGGGACTGTTGCCATGGAGTAAACCAAACCCCACTTCCCATCACCCTTGTGCTTACACTTTCTCCTGCTTACACCCCCCCAACATAAGTCATGGGTTATTGGTAGGATTCATATGTCTGATCTCAGATGTGTATTTCATTTTAATCAATGGAAATTTGTTTAAATTTGAATTAATCTTAATAAAAATCCCGAATCGACCTCAATCGTAAAGTTTAAATCCAGGTTAAGGGTTGGGTTTCCACTGAAAGGTTTGTGTCACAGTTCAAGGAGGGGAAACCGATTCCGTGGACGGGCCGTCTCTGGGGGATTCTGAAACAAACATTTTTTTGTGAGTGTGACAACCAGAGTGGCGGGGGGAAGTAATTCAGATTGACAGGAGATAGACGGAGAGAAATCTCAGCATCATATAGAAAATCCTCAGGCTTCATTGATTGAACGATGGGTCCGTCTCTCCCAAACACTCACAGACGGACACACAGAGCCGCACTGCAGATTATTTTTTGTCTAGTTTGTGTCTTAGTGAGACTGTCAAAGTGTCAAAGTGATTACACGCTGACGGACTGATGGACTGTGTGTGTGTTTATGGCGTCCAATGATGCGTGTTATTGCAAGTGTGTAGTCGCATCTTAATGATGGTATTTGGAATCATTTAAGTGTCTTTAGGATGAACAACAGATCAATCAGGGACAGCCCAGCAGAGAGCTTAAGGAGGCTACATAGCACATTAAGAAGTGACACTTTTCATGAAAATAATGACAATTTTTAACCAAATTACTTTTTTTGTGTGTTCCGGTTGAGTTACCTCAAAAGTTGGGGATTTTATTTTGAATGTCTGTCATGGTGACAGAGAACTTCCAGCATCATAGTCCTTTTAATTAGGGGCATAAGCTGGAACATTACAGTCTGACCGGTTCATGAAACCTTTTCACACTTCCTGCCTAAAAATGAACCCGTACTACCTTTACCATTAAGCAGAGACAACATGTGTTTGTTTGTTTGTGTCTAAATAAGTGCATCCTGATTAGATGAATACTAAGCCAATTAGTCGTGTGTAGAGATGGAAAAATAACCGGGTTCTGTTGTTTTGTTTGGAAAATGGGTGTATGAAGGTTTCCAAGGCTAAAAAAGCATTTATTTGTGAAACTTATACATGCGTGGTTTTTTTCTAATTTTCTGCAACACTAAAGACCACAGTTTGCTCCAATATCAAGATGTCCAGTTGGGTTTTCCCAAATTTTACGAAGCAATAGATCAAATTGTCAGATTGGACCAGATTCAACTCTGAATTTAGGCCCTAAATCTCATGTAGTCTACAATCAAAACTATTTGGAGTCATCAAAGTCTTAAAAGTCTCTGCCGTCTTTCAGCTTCAGGATTGATTTTTAGATTCTCCTAGTTGTGGCTACACTTGTGGCTCTTTTATCTCTTCATGGTGGCTCCTTGGCCAAACTTGGCCCGTCCTGGAGACTGTCGGAGTCAGCAGCTCTCTGCTGATGGCTACCTAAGGAAAACAAATAAACAAAGCCGGCAAACTAAGACTACCAAGGTCCAACCCAAAACTAGAAGAATTCAGGGAGACCGTCTGAGTCAGCAGCTTCCTGCTAATGGCTGCCTAACCAAAACTACGTAAAGAAAACAAATAAACAAAGCCGGCAAACTAAGACTACCAAGGTCCAAACTAAAACAACAAAACCCAGCAGTGCAAGACTGTTGAGGACAAAGATGGTATAATTACTGTAGCTTTAGTCCTGTTATTTGGACCTCAAGTCCGTAAAAGTAAATTATTCTATTCAGCTCCTTCTAGGTTTTGATCAGTAGAAAACGACCCCAAACGGCTGTTTTACTGTTAAAGGTCACTGACCCTCAGTGGACTGAAACATTTACCAAATCTCCTCAGACTGTGCAAATAGGCCGTAGTTCTCAGGTCTTCAGGTTTTTTTAAATGTACCCATGTACAAAGATGGGATAAACTATGATAGATGATACCCATAAATGACAACACACATGTTAAAGCATGTTTTTTCATGTAGAAGAGGGTCATTTAGAAGATAATTAAAGTTATGCTGATTTTTATTTGAATAAAAGTGTTGCAGTGAAATATAAGTAGTTGTTTTTCTTTTTATCCATTTTGTTTATATTTTACAAGTCATATCATGATCATTATATAGATCACTGAACACTGAAACTCAATTGTCATTGTAGTGGGTCTTTAATGCTTTATTATTTGCATATTGATTACCCTTTCAAACAAGAACTTTTCGCCCCACTGCCATCTTACCATCTAAAGCTAATCTTTTTCTTGTTTTATCCAATGTCTAGTTAAGTTTTTATACCAAACATCTTGTGTTCTACGCATGTTGATGGAAGCTGCTCTATAAATAAAGTGATTAATTGATCAGAGCCGACAGAAAGACATGCAGGTGAGCAGTAAATTCCACAGAACGCGAAGCAGGTCCACCGCAGGTCGGGAAAACGAATCCAAATGGCTTAGAGGTCAATTATCTGGCTCGGTAATTTATATTTGGAGTTATGGGTGAGGCCAATCATACTGATTACCTGACAGACGGCAGGTAATTACACTGTGGAAATGGTGTCCATGTCTGCTTTGACAAAAATTTACAGCCCTGCTTTCTTCTCGTCTTTGTGGAGCGCTGAAGCAGGTGTGACAGTGAGTTCTAGTGTCGTTTCAGGTGATTTTAAAAGGTAAAAATAGGTTTTTGGTTCTTAAAATTGAGTTTGTCCAAAGACTTTTTCTCATGTGACACATCTAAACATGAAACATTTACAGCTAAATAAAGTTAATGACCCTTTTTCCAGCTAAAACTTCCCATTGAACCAACATTATGACCTGCTGCTGTTAGATGTTCCAGGATAACTGTTTGCGTGAAGTAAACAGACAGCAGAGAAGCTTCAATGAAGCTCCGTCTCGCCGACAGAAATCAGATGTGTCCGCCGCCGCAGAACACAAATGGAAAATACCACGAGACGGCTTGTAATAAAGGCAGACTTTCTTGTGTTTCTCCCTGAAATGATCCCGTCGTGCCATCAAACAAGCGCATCAACACCTTATGACAGAAACAGGAACGGAGACACAAGACTAAATGCAAAGAGGATGTTAGCAGATCCGCCGCGCAGCGACTGCCGGAGACAATTACAACACATCTGTTCCTTTGCATCTCATTTTGCTCCAATCTCCACGGGGCATCCGTCTCCCGTTCTAGTCTACAAATGAATTCAGCGCCGTTAGTCCCTAAATAGGAGGATGTTTGATTAC
>NW_023418899.1:0-3883 GCF_002922805.2 Oryzias melastigma
TGTGTTGATCAAACGCTATGAATGTCCTCCATGCTTTTATCGAGGGATCTGATTGGCCGGTTTAGAACTTGAGTGACTTGAAGTACAAAAAAAAAGATTATCAATAACATTTGGGGGTGTTACTCATATACAGTCAATGAGCTGTATCCGTAAACCCAAATGATCACAGGCTACAACATTGTGGGAAAAAAACCCTGAAAATTAAAGGAATTCACAAATGGATAAATCATTTTCCCTTGTGCTATCTTATGGGGTCCAGATGACCCCACCCTTACATTGATGTCTCATCCCTCTCATGACAAAGGTAGACAGGATTTCATGTCTGCATGGACAACAGTGAAAATCAAAAAATAAAGTTTAGCGCACTGTCTTGAGGGGTCCAGATGACCCTACTTCCGACATCAATATACGCGGCATAGCATAAGGGTTAAAGTCTGCTGTCTGATTTTATTTTATTTTTTTATAAAAGAACACTTAGCATGAATGATGTGATTCTAATCATAAGTGGGGAAGTTAGACCGAAAATGTTTATGCACATTTTTTTCTATAGGTATGCTGTGAGCAACAGATCAAAGCCAACATTTATACAACATGAAAGGAAAAGTAAATAATGCTTTACCACCTTTGTGGAAGGCCCAAACCTTTTTACAGTCAGTCCCATTTTCCATGCACACTCACGTTCACACACTGATGGTGACTCCATTGCCTGTAACCACCAGGAACAAGGTCCGAGCATGCAAGGCCAAGTGGGCCCCAATTGTGTTTGTCCGCATTTTTTAATGAATTACTCTAAAGTGTCCCTGTCCTGGGTCCAGGACAGGCTACGGCAACCCCATGACCCCAAAAGAGAAATTGCAATTTAGGAAAATGGATAAAAAAATGGACAATCAGAGCATAATTTGTGGGGGTATTCTATGGCAGTCCTACAACACCTTCCGTATCACCTGGACATCCCGTGCATAAAGCATTTGCACCTGGTTGGTAAGCACCCATATTGTACACTGTATGTGTAACTTGCATTATCCTCATAAATACTTCACAATACCACATGGATGATAATGCTATGTTCCATTTTCATGATATACCTTGTGTTCCCCTTTAGATGCAGCCCTCCTCTCTGCAACCCTCCATCTATGGCAGGGTTGTCCAAAGTCAGTCCTCGAGTGCTGGCCTCCCGCTGGTTTTCCAGAAACTCTGTTTTATCTGCTGCTGATTACCTGGATCAGGTGTATTTGACCATTAAGGAGCTTCGATAGCAGGTTAATTGGAAAACCTGTAGGACACCAGCCCTCGAGGACTGACTTGACACCCCTACTCTATGGGCTCAGATAACCCAAAAACCCACAAGTACATGTGACTAAGACTTTAATGTTTGGGTTTGAAATGACTAAATAATGAAACTGTGATTGACTGTTTGCAAACATCAAGTTTTCATTGAAGCGAGAGGGTCAGTCATATTTTATATAAAGGTTGGATCCTTTAAAGGCTGAGTGTGAAGCTGTGTTACTTCAGGGAGGCTCAGAGGAACGCTGCTTCCTGTCCATTCTAAAAGGTGTAGTTTCAGAGACTCTGGCATCTTGTTAGGATTTTTTAGAGACCAGAAAGAGTTATTTAATGTCTCAGTTGATCTGGAAACACCTCAGTGGCACTGAAAGAGCTGCAGAGGATGTTAAGGTAGGTAGAAAGCAGGTGGACTTCACTGGAAAAAGGACAGCGAGTCAAAGCTTTTATCGGACAAACTGCTGTTAAAATTTAAATCGCATGCATTTAAGAATAGATTATTTTTACTTATTTCTACTACAGGTCATTAGCGGTCATCCTCTGTGCAGTTCCTGACTCCTGACTGTTCTGTGCCACAGTTCTGATTCAGAATCTTATGCAAAAAATTACAAAACTCTTAAAATAAAAATATTTTTTTGAATTGATTTATCAAAAATAAATGTATTTTTTTGCTGTTTATCTCCAAATTGTGCAGACATTTGTCCCAGAGTTTTTTTTCTCTATAAATTAATTCTTTAAATCTGTTTTATCTGAGCACTTGGATGAAGGTCAGTTCAACATTTCATCCACAGAAGCCCTCGGTAGCTCTCAGGGAAAATCAAAACAAACAGTAAAAAATGTAAAATGAAACCAATAGAAGTTCCAGTTTCCCTCATTTGTCTTTGAGGTGAGTGTGAAGTGGTTCTCCGTGTGTTCTGGAGGTAAAGATGTCATGCTTTAGGATTATCCCGGCCTTGTGAAGCCCATTGTAGAGTTATCCTGGAAAGTATTAACAGTCTTAGGCAATTACTTCTCAATAGTTACCTTCTGCCAAATGTGTGTGTGTGCAGGAACATGTCTCTGTGTGCTCGACGGGGAAAGTAGCAATCAGCACAATGTGGCTGTTTGTTTTGTCGTACATTTGCATGGAGCGTGTGTGTGTGGGGGTGTGGGTGTGTGTGTGTGTATGTGTGTGCACTGTGATGACAACATGTGCTGATTGTGCTCTCCTGGGTCCTGTCCTTCCAATGCTCCACCTCGGGTTATTTCTTTAGCTCACGCCTAACTTTTCTGCCATCTTACTTTAAATCGCTGCTCTTCCTTTTTTTTTTGAAGACCTACTGCGATGAAAAAAAAATATATATATATATATATAATTTTTTGTGCTTTTAACATGTGCGTGCAACATTTCTTTTCTGATAATGGAGGACATACATAAAAAAAAAAAAATTACGATCAAAATGGCATTTATTAAATTTTTACTCCCAACTCATATATTGATGTACACTCGGGGCCCCCTCCATGTCACCTTTTTGATGTTTTAAGTGTCTTGCATTTTCGCTCCACTACCACTAGTTCCTAACAATACTTTATTAATCGTTAGGGGGAATCACATGGGAGTCTATTGCTACATACACTCATTAGATCATTAACTTTATTCATTTAACCCTAGAGCACCTATCGCTGGGTGATTTTTACCCGAGCAAAAGTATTTACATTATGTTCAACATGTTGCATTTTTCTGAGTATCCCGGGTCTCTGGTCCGGTACCTTGACAGTACTGCATCCGACTGCGTCCGGTACCGTGTCCCGTACTGTGTCCCGAGGGTTGGAGATCCACGATTTAATGGGAACAGCCAGTACATCAAAACACAAACAGCCAATACGTCAAAAAACGAACAGGCATTACATCAAAAGAAAACAGCCAGCATTGGTCCATACGACCAATTGGGAGGGTGAATGTGTAGCAGGAGCAGCTCATTTGTAGTTGACGGGAAAGGGGGGTGGGGTCGCACTGCGCCAACAATTCAGAGGCAAATTTCGATCTTAATGAATGAAGTGAATGATCTAATGGTTGTATGGAGCAATAAATTCCCATGTAGTTTCCTATAAGGGTCAATAAAGTCTATTTTCTATTCTATTCTATTCTATTCAATTCTATTCTATTCTATTCTATTCTATTCTATTCCATTCTATAAAAAAAAACTTTTTTTTTTTTTTTGGCTAAAACAGCCTAATCGTAATAAAGAACCACCACTGAGAACACTTCTAAATTAGATTAAAAGATAATCAGAGATGAACTTTAATGTTTAACTTCTATCTTTTGTTTTTGCCTGGTTTCCAGCTCAGCCTCTTCTTTGCTGCTCTTTTAGATGTTCTGCATGCTTATGTCTTCTCTCACTTCTGTTTTCTGGTCTATATTTCTGGATTTCTCCTTTATTTCTGTTCTTTTCCACATCAGATTTTTTGTAATGTTTCTCTTTTCTTCTTTTGACATGTCTGTTCTGTCTGATCTCACTCCTCTTTTTCCTCAAATCTTCCTCTTTGTCCTTGCTGCCCTCCATCCATGCCTTCATCCTCTGCTCTTCCTCCTGCGTCTGCCACCTTTTCTAAACCTCATCAT
>NW_023418900.1:0-4427 GCF_002922805.2 Oryzias melastigma
CCTTTCCCAGGCTCCCCCCATATGGCTGGCAGAGGGAGGGTTCATGACAAACTCACAGCCTAGCTGTTTCAGGCATTCTTGATCCATTTCCTTTACTGCTTCCAGGAACTCGTGTCTTGCTCCAACAAAATTGGTGCCTTGGTCTGATTGAAGTTGGCGAACATTTCCACGGAGGGCAATGAAAGCACGTAGTGAGTTCAAAAATGCATCAGTGGATAGATCATCGAGCAACTCTATGTGCACCGCACGAGAGCACAAACATGTGAACAGCAGTCCATAACGTTTCAGCTCTTTTCTTCCTTCTTTGATGTAAAATGGGTCGAAACAATCCATCCCACAATATGTGAAGGGAGGAGTTGTCTCCATTCTCTCACGAGGCAGGTCTGCCATTCTTTGTTCTTCTGTTTGACGTCTGAATTTACGGCATTTGACACAGCGATGGATGAATGATGATACCGCTTGACTACATCCAAGTATCCATATGCGGTTTGCTCTCAGTTCGTTAATAGTCATGCCACGCCCCTGATGTTGAACTTGTTGATGAAAATGATCAATCAGTAACCTTGTGATGTGGCTGGTCTTTGGCAAAATGACTGGATGCTTGATGTGAGGATGTAAGGCTGCATGCTCTAATCGACCTCCTACTCTAAGGACGTTCTTGTGGTCCAAGAAGGGATTAAGTCGATATAGCCGACTGGTCTTGCCTTTGGATGTTATTTCCCTTTGTGAATGAAGTTCCTTCATCTCCTTGGCAAAGACTGATCTTTGTATGATGGCTATGATCGTAAGCTCAGCTTCTTGTCGTTCTTCGCGACTTGTGGCTTCATTTGTTTTCCTTATTAAGCCTTTAAACTCCTTGACAAATCTGACAAGCCTTGCAACAGCCTTAACTAATCTTGTCCAGCTGGAGAATTTCAGGAAACGTTCTGCGAGTGAATCCACTGTGGTTGAGGTCTGATGAACAAAGACCTTGCGTACTTCTGGATCCTCTGTGTCAAGTCCTCCCACCTTAATTTCTCCACTTGGAAGCTCATCTTGCCAGAGGAAGCTTGGGTCTTTAAACCAGTTTTCCTTTTCAAACCTTTTCTTTAGACACTTAAGTCGATGTTCTGGACACCCTTTGTTGTTTGGCAGACTCGGTCTGCTCTCTTTAAATGGCAAGGGCAACTCACAGTGACCGTCAGCTTTCATCCTTACTCCTTCTTCCATTATGGAAATGAAGCGTAAATCCTCTTGTGAGAAGTGGGAATCTTCAACCTTTCTTTCGTTGAAGTCAGACTCGAGCACCTTAATCACATCCACTGGTGTGAGTAATTCCTTGACTTGTGTGCGACAAATGTAGCGGACTTCATTGGATGATTGATGTGAAGACTGGAAAGGTGTCACTTCTTTGACCATGACCCTGTGGCTGCTTCCAATAGCATCGCCATAGTCTACATAGGGTTCAACTCCACCGACTATAGTCCAACCAAGGTCTGTCCTTTGTGCAAATGGCTCATTGTCCTTTCCTGACACTACTTCTCTAGGTAACAATGCTTGGGGACAGTTGTAACCTATAAGTAGACCAACATCGCAATCTATCAGAGGGGCAATCTCTTCAGCTAGATGCTCTAGGTGTGGCCATGCTCTTGCTGTCTTTGGTGTTGGGATGTGACTTAAATTAGCAGGGATGAACTCTGTTGTGTATGTGACAGGAAGAGTGATTCTTTTTGACGAGTTGAAGCCTCTAACCTGTAGCCCTGATAGCTTCTGGCTTGAAATGACAGCATCTCTTGATGATAATGTAGAGAGCCTTAACTGAACTTGTTTCTTTTGTGTGTCCAGAGCATCTGCCTTTTCTTGAAGAACAAATGTGCTGTCACTCTGATTGTCAAGAAGGGCATATAAAAGGATCTCGTGCTCTGGGTCACTTGTTGTGGATAACCAAACTGGAATGATTGTGGATGTGAGGTCACATTGGTCATTTTGTACCACATGGTTTGATATTGTTTCACTTGGTGTTTCTTTACCTTGTCTGGTATCACCTGTGTCCCTTAGTCCTTTGACTTCTTTTCGTTCTTTGTCATTTTCTTTAGTCTTTCGGAAGTCCTTGTCACGTTCCTCATGTAAGCAGGTTGGATGTTTCCCCTTGCATTTTTCACAAACACTTCTTCTTTCACATTTCTTTGAATAGTGTCCTGGGGTGAGACATCCAAAGCATAATCCTTTTGTTTGTACAAACTTAACTCGTTCAGAAATTGGCTTGTCCATGAACCTTCGACATGTGTGAATGACATGGTTATTCTTTTCACAGAAGGAACATTTCTTGTTATCTGATTTCTCTTCTGCACTGCTTGCTAGCACCTTTGCACAAACTGTGCGAGTCTTTGAGGCCTTTGCTTTCTCACTGTCACCTGACTTGAGTGCATGAAGCGATGTTACTGGGTTGCATGCTATCTTGGCTTCTCTTGTGACAAAGTCAACAAAGTTGCTGAAAGTTGGAAAGAAACCACTTTGTTCCTCAATTTCTATCACTTTCCTATTCCATCTTGCTGTTAGCCAATCAGGAAGCTTGCTGAGCATCTTCTGATTTTCACTACAGTCATTTAGAATCTCAAGACTCTTGATTTGAAACATAGCTGCTTCACAGCCTCTGAGAAAGTCTGAGAACTCCTGCAATTCAGCACAGTCCTTTGTTCCAATCTTTGGCCATGATGATAGCTTGTCCCTGAATGCCTTGGCGATTACAAATGAGCTCCCATATCTTTCCTCCAAAGTGTCCCATGCAGCAAAGTATGCTGCCTCTGTTCCCAACAGAAAATAACTTTCGACAGCCTTTCTTGCTGGTCCACCAACATATTTGCGTAGGTAGTAAATCTTTTCATTTACTGGGATGTTCTTCCTGTCTATCAGTGTCTGAAAGGACATTTTCCAATCTCTGTACTTGAGAGGATCACCAATAAACACAGCTGGTTCTGGTATCGGTAAACGGCTTATGTTAATGGACTCTGCTATAGCTCTAGCGAGAGCTGAGAAGCCATCTTCCTGTGTGGCATTGGTTGCAGGTTGCCATCTTGAAGTCTCTTGTTGCGCAATGTGCGGTGGTGCATTTGTAGTGGGTTTTTGAGGTACAAGATAGGACTCAGGCAGACTTACTGGAACTGTTGCCGGTTTTCTTAGTTTATCTTTACTATGCAGAAGGTCTGATATTTCTTCATCTGAATTAACTTCTTGCTCGTAGACCTTCAGACGTGCCTTGGCAGCGTTCATTTTCTTGACAGTCTCAAGGCGCTCTATCTGCCTTCGCCTTTGTTCTAATGCCTTGCGTGCTTCAGTGTTTTCTGCTTCAAGGGTTTCCAACTCCTTTTTCTCGTGTTCCATTTCTTCTAGAACCTTCAAAGTTGCCTCTGTTGCAGCCAGTTCTGCTGCCGCTTCTAGTCTCTTTGCAGACAGTCTGCTTGAACGACTTGACCGCGTGCTTGTGCTGCCTGTGTGCTTAGACTTGAAGGAGGCTGACATGAAGACTGAGCTAGCTTCACTCCAGTGAGCTGAGCTCTTGATTGGATCTTTATCAATTTTTTCTCCTGCTAGGTGTTCTTGTACTTGTACAACAATCTTTTGAGAAACAGCGTCACACGTGTCCACTCTGCGACGGGTGTCTCTGTCAGGAGCTTCATAACTGCGTAGCTCTTCGTAGGTTTGCTTAACGTCTGAAGAAGCTTGTTGGATTTGAGTAATGTGAACATGCAGACTTGCATTTTCTGGTGAGTCAAGTGCTCTTTTGGCTTGTTTGACAACACCTTTCCATTTCTCATAATTGACCTTAAAGCGAGCTTGAAGCCTGATTACTCTCTCTTCATGTAATGCTTGGCCCTTTTCAGTGAGCTTTCGAATTCTCTGACTTCTTCTCAAACCATCTTCCTTTTTGGTTTGGCTTGTACTTGCTCCTTCTAGTGAGCTTGTGTTTAGAGATCTCTCATCAAAGCAAGCTTGCTGCTGCTGCTGCTGCTGTAACTCCACAGCTTCTTTATCTTGGTCTTCGTACTCAGACATGTCACTAGTGCTTGAGCTGATATGGTTGACCTTAAGCTTAATGAGTTAAATAGCTAACCTTGTGTTATTAGAATGTGTGGTTTTAAACTTAAATGTGTACTTATCAATCCTTTAACCTGCTTATGAACTCAATGCACTTTAAAATGAACTTAAAGCAAGCTAAAACACCTTAAACTAAACTTATGAACAGTTCTTCCTTGTTATAAAATAGATAGCACGTGCTGATTACAAAATAGAAACAAATTAAATAAACCTTGAAATACCTTATTGTACTTATAGACT
Organism: Oryzias melastigma; assembly: GCF_002922805.2. Lineage (NCBI taxonomy): Eukaryota > Metazoa > Chordata > Actinopteri > Beloniformes > Adrianichthyidae > Oryzias > Oryzias melastigma. The sequence continues at coordinate 4,315 of NW_023418900.1, forward strand.
GAAAAACATTTATAATAAACCTTATAATTAGCTAAGAAACAATCACTTAATGTTGAAACAAAAAAGAAACTTTAGCTTAGATTTGACTTCAGACTGCAACACTTAAACACCAG
>NW_023418901.1:0-1490 GCF_002922805.2 Oryzias melastigma
CCACATGCTAGAAGGCTGTTAGGGGAGAAAGGTCATTTCTATTTCATTCAGACATTTCATTCTCCACCAAGTGGAGAAAAGAAACTCAGTTTATGTTCTAGATTAGAAGAAGTCTTAAATAAGTTTGTTAATTAATATATTTTATATGTTTTAGCTTTTTACTTTCTATATTTTGGATAGTTCTGTTTAAGACAAAAGTCATAGAATCACAAAAGGAGCAGCAATGACGGCCTATTTTGCTGCATGGCTGTTTATCTTTTACCAGACTGAAAGGAGAGGATTGCAGATCATTTCGTCACTGACACGAGCTGTGGACCCTAAGGTCAGGCAGAGGACATGTAGAGGGAAATCCCCGAGGGCTGAGGGCAGGAGGCCCAGAGTGCATGGCTATGCTAATGAGGGTAATGCTGATAGCCACAGCAGAGAGCATCAACCTCACCTGAGGAGAACAGCAGGACCTCCCACTGATCACTAGACAAGCACTTAGTTACCTCAGAATAGACAAAAAGCAGAAGTGGAGCGCAAACGTCATGTGAGACACATAGGAAATCTCTGCATGTAAAAAAGTATGGAGACTCCGATGAGTCTCATAGATGGACTAAGAGAATGTTTCTGGTGTTCAATAGGGTTGTTTGCATTTTGCCTTCATCTGTGAAAAATGCAGGGCAAAATACTGAGTGAATCTGCAAATGTTTGTAAGACCCAAACTACCGTATTTTCCGGAGTATAAGTTGTTTCTTCATAGATTGGCCAGGGGTGTGACTTATACTCAGGAACCACTTACTTGTGATTTTTTAAAAACATAAATAGGCTCATATATTCGTTATTTTTCCACTAACAACCAGTTCCTGCTAACAACCACTAGAGGGGGGCTGTAGGTTTGTGTATCAGAATTTGCTGCTGACAGCAACGCAGAAGAAGAAGTGCTGTCCAAAACTAACATGGCAGAGAATCTGATCGTTGACGCTTGAATCACATTCAGTTTGGATGCAATGTTACGTCGGATTTGTCAAATTTGTTCATAAATGTTGGACTTTTCTCTGAAAGGTGCGACTTATACTCCGGAGTGACTAATAGTCTGGAAAATACGGTACGGATAATCCATTATCCAGTTTGGCCCACACGTGTACCAAAGATCAACCCCCCGTACGTCCCTTGGTTGTAATTCAGAACCTTTAGTGATACTTTACAGTAATTTTTCCCAATCATATACTTGTATTTGAGCTAATTTTATCACTCTTTCTATTTCTTTTCACCTTTCGGCTTATCCCTTTCGGGGTCGCCACAGCGAAACAGCACTCAGAGTTTCGCATCAGTGATTTGGCAGAGATTTTACGCCGGATGCCCTTCCTGACACAACCCTGTAAATCGAGGGGAACGGAAGAATTCAGATTGGGACTAGATATAGGGAGAGTTGTGCTTAATGCTTTGCTAATACAAAGAAAATCTTTGAAACCACCAATGGTTCCCGGATGCGCAGCTGTGTCTGC
>NW_023418901.1:2145-3879 GCF_002922805.2 Oryzias melastigma
ATGTCAATATTTTAAAGTATCACCAAATGAAATATCGCGATACATCGCTGAATCGATTTTTTCCCTACACCCCTAATGGGAACCATCAGAAAATGATGCTTCATATTTACTTCTAGAGTTTGACATCTCACAGCGTTGAGTAAATTACTTTTTAAAAAGTAATTGATTTCTTTACTTCAGTTACTGGATGAAATTGTAATTAAATACATTTATTTATTACGTTTGACATTTGAGCTCTAACAAAGATCTAGAGAAAACCCCAAAACCCCAATACTTGCGCTTCTTTCTACCTTGTATAATTTTGACAAAATATATTTTTATGGTGAGTAAAATATTGAAAGTTATTTAAGGTTTAAGTTGATTTATTCTGGAATAATATTCTTGCCTTTTTATTATTCATAATTATGTTAAAATGTTACTGTTTAAAGTTTTAATGATTGGTGTTATGGTAGCTTTTTGATTGTTTTGGCATTTACTAAGATTTTTTTGTCCATTTTGGAGTTTAGCTAATATTACAGCTACATGCTAGATGCTTTTACTAATTTAGGCTTTTTTTGTGTTTATTGTTTATGTTATTTTGGAAATTTAGCTGAAATTTTAGAAACGTGCTAATTTATGTTTTTTGAAAAAGTTTTTTTAGGCTGTTTTGTAGTTAGGCTAATATTTACATGCTAGCTATTTTGGTTAATTTAAGCTTTTTTTGTTTTTTTTAGGCTATTTTGAAGTTTAGCTATTTTTCAGCTGCAAGCTAGCTGTTTGGGCTAACCTTTTTTTAGTTCTTTTAGCCTAATTTGGCATTTAGCTGATATTTTAGCTGGCTATCAACTTCAGCGTTTTCAGCTATTAGCTTCCGTGTTTTTAGCTATCAATTTTAGCTTATTCAGCATTTGCATCCTTAGCTGCCAAATTCAGCTTACAGCATTCAGACTAGCATTATTGCAGTTGATGCTACATATTTAGTTCATAATTATGTTAAAAAGTTACAGTTTTAAAGTTTTAAAAAATTAGTTTCACTGTTCAATAAATGTTTGTCTTGTTCGACCAGCAACCTACGGTGCGTTTTGGATTTTGGCCCCTTGTGCAAACGAGTTTGACACCTCTGATTTAAACTAACAATTTAACATATAAAGCATGTTTTTTGGACCGAGCAGGTCAGATTGCCCACAAAAGTGCACTGGGAGAACATTCAAACCCCACACAGGAAAGACCCAGCTGGGATCTGATCCATCTGGACCTGTGGGCATCAGGTGTTTCAGGAGCAACAAAAAGCAGCAGGTGTTCTGGGTTGGAGAAGAGCTGCAGTTCTCTGCATCGTGGAGTGTGGATCAAATACCATGAATTACTGCGATCAGCTGTCAGTGTATTTAGGGCTGAAGCCTGAAGACACTGACAGATTTTGGCTTCATCTGTAAGAGTTCAGAAAACTGAAAGACTTCTGTAAGAACAAAGCCTCACACCTTACGGTTGTACTACATCCTGGGACATATCTCTTCTTTTTGGAAGAGATATGTCATTTCCTTACATCCCCTGATGTCACCTTTTTCCAGAAATGTCCTATGCTACAAACAGTCCTCTCCCTGTTTAATGAACATTTTCACAATCAACCATCATTTAATTGATTCTGCTGTGGTGTTCTGTATTTACATTGGCTCAGCAATCCTTCCTTCCTCTTTTAAAGCTCCTCATGTCGGTGGATCTGTTCTGCTAGCGTTGCCTTTAGTTGCTTTATGTTCA
>NW_023418902.1:0-1553 GCF_002922805.2 Oryzias melastigma
TTAAGCAAAATGTTTCAGAAGTGAGATTTTTTAACATTTCAAAAGTTATTTACACAAGGCAGCAGTGGATGCAGTTTATTTTCTGAGAAAAAAAAGATAAGGTTTTTGGGTGAAAATGTCGGGTTGTCATAAAGCTGGTTCTTAAATTCAGAGGTGGGGGGGGACTATAGTCGGTCAGGACTCCACCTGGTGGCAGAAAAGATGGCGGTTGAATTTCCCCAATATTTCAGAGTTGTGGCAACTTTTCTTTAAGCTTTACATTTTTAACATAATTATGAACTAGATATATAGCATTACCTGCAATAATGCTAGTGTGAATGCTGGATTTGGCCCCTGAAGACGCTGAAATTAGTAGCTGAATAGCTGAAAATGCTAAAGCTGATAGCCATCTAAAATATTAGCTAAATGCCATCCATCCATTTTCTTGACCGCTTCGTCCCTTTCGGGGTCGCGGGGGTGCTGGAGCCTGTCCCGGCTACTGAAGGGCGAAGGCGGGGTACACCCTGGACAGGTCGCCAGTCTGTCGCAGGGCCTCAATCACACACCCATCCACTCTCACATTCACACCTAGGGGCAATTTAGAGTCACCAATTAACCTATGAAGCATGTTTTTGGACGGTGGGAGGAAGCCGGAGTCCCCGGTGAAAACCCACGCATGCACGGGGAGAACATGCAAACTCCACACAGAAAGGTCCCAGCCGGGATTCGAACCGGGGCCTTCTCGCTGTGAGGCGAGAGCGCTAACCACTTGCGCCACCGTGCAGCCCAGCTAAATGCCAAATTAGCCTAAAAAGCCAAAAATAAATAAATAAATAAAAATAAAAATATAAAAAACCTTGGTTAGCCAAAACAGCTAGCATGCAGCTTAAAAATGGCTAAATTTCAAAATAGCCTAAAAAACGGAAAAAAAACTAAATTAGCCAAAACAGCTAGCATGTAGCTGAAATATTAGCTAAACTCCAAAATAGCCTAAACAAATCTTAGTAAATGCCAAAATAGATGAACACAGCATTTGTGTTTTTCCCCAAGGGACATCAACCCACTGATGTTTTTGGCACTAAAATTTTGAAACAAAAACCCTGAAATGTTTTATTTTACATCATATTTTTTTCATCTTTAATCCAAATATAAGCATGTTTTAAACCAGATTGCATGTAATTTCTTTCTTCTCCCGGTCCGACCCTTCGGTTAAAGTTTAGAACCGTTTGTGACCCACAAGTGAGAAAGTTTGTCCACCCCTCTTCTAAAGTTATGCAAGAATAAAGTTTTGGAAGATCAGATTTAATGGTTAAAATAACTCCTTTTTGGCAATCAAATAATAAAATTAATCCGACTTTTAATGTAAAACATGCATGTTTCGCAATAAAGATGTAAAACATAACACCTCAGCTTTATCCTAATTATTCAATACATGTTGAATTTAAAAATGAGAGATAGTGAGAAGCTCTGACTCCTTTTCATCTCTTGAAATCCGGTTATCAGTGTTCTATCATTCCATGTTAGCATACCTCGTCTTTCATTCCCTGCTTATTTTTGGAGGCAGGTGTTGCAGA
>NW_023418902.1:18564-22456 GCF_002922805.2 Oryzias melastigma
TTTTAATAAATCGGGCGTATTTGTCGATAAATCTCAGCTTCAGGGTTTTATTTATTAAATCCTTTTTTTTCTTCTGTTCGTTATTGTAATCTTATGCTTTTTCCCTCTGAACATTAATCTACATTTTAAGAGCTCAATTTAACATGAAATATTGGATCAAAAATATCTAAATTTATGTTAATTCTGAAGAATCTTCTGTTTTTGTGTTTTTAGCCGATTTAATAATAATATTAACTGTCAGTCAAAGGCACAACCGATTTTGACCTTTTCTGTCAACTTTTGCTACTTCTGACTAAAGTGATCATGGTAAACTGCTTTTACTTTGGGAAAACGACTTTTGAAATGAAAAATATCTTGAAGTTAACAATAGAAGAATGTTTCTCAGTGGAATGATATAAATCAAATTTTTTCTCCTCTGCAGAAATATTCGGTAGTTCTCAAAATGATAAGAAGACTTTATAAGGAAATGTGGGAAATCTGAAAATATATATATATATATATATATATATATCAATAAAGTAATACAAAGTCCAAGATCAGATATGTGTAATATGTTTATTAGGATCCTAGTATCTGTCAGACAGCGGATATCTATAGTATCTGTCAGATCCATTGTAATTCACCAAATGATAAAAAGAACTAAAAAGGAAAATCTGTCAAATCTCATTGAAGGAATAAAAAGGACAAGATCAGATCTGTATATCAGATTTATTAGGGGAATTTTGTACTTGGAACAATTTTTTTGTTGATTTCATTTCATTCTCACTTCTTAAATTTAACATGATAAATGATTGAAATTTCAAAGAAAAGGAATTTCTTCTTGCAATCTGGAGCAACAACAGGATCTGCAAAACAGAATAAAAGGTGTTATCATTCTGTGGATGCATTTGTTTCTTTGCTTGTTTGTTTTACCTCCACATCACTGTCACTCAGTTGAATTAGTGTTTCTGAGGAGAAAGAGTTTCATTAAGTTAAAAGCCTGAGAACTGGTTAACGTGGCATCAAAAGCAAATTTTTTTTTAAAAGGAAATAAAGTTCTTCAATGAAAAGAAAAAACTTACAAAGGCAAGTGTAGGAGGCCTCCAGATACTTGTATGTGCCTGAACAGGTTCTCATGGTTCAAAAATAATTAGCTCTGTTTTGATTTTAGTTAGATTTATAAACGTCTGACCAAGAAGCACCACAAATATTTAAAAATATATATTTTTTTTGTTTTTTATTGCTGACATTACACTACCTACCACTAGATTTGCTCCATCGAGATGATCCTGTGACAGGAAGTCTTATTTTGAAAGGAAGGCTTGCGACCCTCTGTTAAGTTTTATCCTGTTTCATATTTGGGCAAAAACAAATAAATCTGTCATAGAGCAACCTGTTGCTACCCTCTCCAGCCACCAGAGGAAGCACTCACCAGAGTTTTGACTTTACCACCTGCCTTCACCTGGACTCATCATCGTCAACTGTTTTCCATCACCTCATCACCACCTCAGTATATAGTCTTGCTCCACATGTCACATTTGTAAAGGGTGTGTATAGGTGGGGTGAGCAAAACCATGGCTTGTGTCCATGAAAACTTTGGCAACACCTTTGGTTTGTATATCAATTATTAGTCCAAACTTTAAATTTTTTCAATATCTAATTATTCAATAGGCCAAATAAAGATGAAGCTGAAAAGCTGATGTTTACTCGTCTATACAAGATTTTTAAACACATTCAGAACATACATTTTTATGTGCAACAATTACATAGGTTACTTTTCAGAGAAGGGTTGTTACAACAAAATATAAATATCTTTTATTTTGTTTTGTTTTTTGTTATAATTACTAGACGTAAGACAAAGTGTGCAGATTTTTGGTCCAAGGGAATTTAAATTGCCTTTCTTTTTTTAAAGGAGACTTTTTTGGGGGGGGGGCATTACAGATAAATTTAGGTCATTACATCTTAACAAATCAGAAATACTTCTGTCTTCAAACTTCTTTATCTTTTGTCTCTGTCATCTGTTCCATGTACCATGAACATTGGATAAGAATTCCCTCCGTACAAGACGGAGGGAATGACACCAGAACTGTTTCTTTTTTGGTGATGTGTGCCAAGTTCAGACTTAAAAAATGACAAATGAAGGAATGTGATAAATACAAACTAAATGACTAATCATCAGTACNCTTTCTTTGATCAAATCAAGCATGTCTCGATAGCACGTTGTGCTCACGAGCGCCCAGAGATGTTGACTGCAAGTGGTTCTGTCTTGACGCCCATAGAAGGAGGACTGCACGGTGATCACTTTATTATCTGTTTCAGAGAAAAGGGACAATCACATAACATTTTTTTTTCATTTAAAAAGAGAAAGATTTCTGATGGTTTCTGATTTTAAAGCTTTTCCACAGTAAACATCTGTTGAAATACGTCACAATATAATAACTTTCTTACCTCTACATTCTAGCTTGTGGACTCTTGAGCTTTGACAGGTGACTACAGTTTCTGCAGAAACACCTGAAAAGTGACAAATATATCAGTTGAGCAAAGGTTTGCTAGTTGTTCACAGTTTAGCTCAATCATCATCTTACCTGAAGCCATTAACAAGCAGACTGCTGTGAGCACTAGAAAAAACAACATTCAAAACAGTGTTTTCCAGTTAGTTTCCTAGAAGCTGATAAATAAATGCAGTCATTCATTCCTCATCTACTTACACATCATGGTGCTGAAGTGCTGCATGGTTTCTGAAGATCCAGACTGATGTGATGATGTTGAAGCCAGAGAAGCTCTAGTATTATACTGCTGGATCAAGATAAAAAAATACAAAGCAAACGATGATAAAGAGAACTCTCATGTCGCTATAGAAGAAAATATCTTGTTAAAACTGATATCTTAGCAGAACTGCCTACATAAGGTCATTTTTCTACACACGCTCAGTTACTTATCTGTTCTTTGAAAAAAGACTGTCACATTCATTCTTTTGGAATTGTGTTCCTAAATTGTAATAAATGTATGGACTTTAAAAACCCACTCCAATGGAAATGGTGTTTTTACATGTTCTTGAAGCTTTTTTCTCAATGGCATTTCTGACTAACTAGTCAAATTGTGATGAATGAGGAGCTGATGAAAAAAACTGTTCGTAAAAGCTGTCAATTGTGACGTAGAAACTGAAATGGGTAGGCCAAAGTCTCCGAAACGATGCGCATTCAACAGCTATGTGCTGTAGTAGAGAATTACAATTTCCATTAAACAAATATTAATATCAGCTGTTGGAGAAAATATTGAAGTTGAGGGTGCTGCAGTGTCTCACTCACACACAATGTTTTGATTCTTGTTATCAGCTTAGCTTTGCACATGCACATCTTGTCCCTCTTATTTGCACACACACACACACACACATACAGACTCTGAAACCTACACGCACACACACACACAATCCTCACCTAGTTACAAAGCATTTGGTATGGTCTACATGCTCTCCCAAATATCATCATGTTTATCTAAACAGTTTTTTCTTAATAAAAAGCCTAAGCAGCGAAGGGGCCGTGGGAGCTGCAGACTGAGAGCTTACAGGTTGTCTCTCTGCCGATTCCCCTTCGCTGCGAAGTGTAATTTGACTTACCTTACTGTACTGGTTTGTAGGTTTTTTATTCCTTAATATCTATTGGTGATTTGGGCCTAACATCAGCTTTCATAAATGTCCTTGAATTATTGCTTTGAGAGGGAAATGGATTGAATTTCTTGGTCCCACAAAGGTTAAAAAACACTTGTTTGCTGTCAACACTTGGCAGAGGACTGTTTCTCCAACCTGCAGAAGAAACGAATAGCATTTGCTAGCAAGTTACTTTTGAATTCAGATCCAGTGCTTCCCGTCGATACCATCAAATGGACAGCTTGTGTCTTTTTTTTTTTTTTTTAA
>NW_023418903.1:0-3907 GCF_002922805.2 Oryzias melastigma
ACAACAAATATTTTTGATGTCTTGCTTCACCCTCCTCTAAAACTTTGTTTTTAACCTTTTTAAATGGAATTTTGTTGTTTTCAGTTAGTATTGTATGTCATGAATAAGTTAAAAAATGTTTAAGTGCCATGTTCTTATAAAACAAAAGGCCAGATCACCAAAAGATAGAAAAAAAATCTCAATTGACTGTATATGAGAACTGGACCGAATTGTTGTGATGTCACCCTTTGAAAATGGCTGACTTTTTTTCCCCCAATTAACAATTTATTTCGCAATACAGACAATGCCACATTAGAACGTCAGTAAGCAGTGATTGGTCCCAGTTGGTAACTAGTAACCAATCTCTCCAATCAGGAGTGAGCTTGTTAGAAGGCCACACCCCTACCACTCGAAAGTGGGCCTGTCAGTCAAAGGTTAGCGCTCTCACCGTGACCCGAAAGCGCTAGCCACTGCACTACCACGCAATTCCTGACTTCAAACCAACCAAATCAATTATAAACACTTGACAGTGTCCAAATCTACTAATAAATTGTGAAACTCTCTTTCTTTTGCATTTCAAGCATCAAATCCTTTGAAGAAACTGAATTGCTTTTTTATTAAAGTCCACTTCGGAGAATCTTTGTAAAAACTATGACAGATTATACAGAATTTCCAATGTCTTCTAATGTTTGCTTTATCTTCTTTTTATTTTAATTTTTTATACTCTTGTCATATGTTATAAGCTTTTTAAAGTCATCTACAAACACTTGTGTTGTATTATTTTGGCCAGGCTTAGCTACATCCATATATTTTTTATGATGAAGACTTCTATTTTGTGATAAACACTGTTGACATAAATATCAAAGAGTAATGAACTGTTTACCATACTGGTCCTGACAGGACCTCTTAGCTGCTTCTTTGAGTTTTTTTTTTCCACATTAGAAGGAAAATTACTCCATCACATATTAGCCTGAAGCAAAGACTTGTCATGGTTATATTATGTTTCTGGGTCAGGTATGTCAGTATCTATGAGGTGATGAGAGCACATCTATGTGAGAGTGAGAAAAAAAAAAAAAAAAAACATTTGCCCATCACCACTATTGACAGCGTTACATTTTTCAGCCAGATTTCATGGTTATAGATCCGGGAGCATTTGAGACTGGAGATAAGAAGGGATTTAGGAAGACAGCCTTTTGCTAAGTCAAGGTGAACGTCGGAGATACAGCACTTCTGAGTGCCCACTGGTGAGTGGGTAATTGATTCAGCATTTGTGTGAGTGAATCCGCATTTAAAACAGAACTATTGTTGTAGGCACAATGCTGGTAAACATCGGCATGATAAGATGGCATTTCAGCAAAGTAGTACTCCTTTCAACTTCACAAACTCAATCTTTTTTTTTAAACATGCAACTCAAATTTTTTGTAACAAGAAAAAATGCAGAAAATGATCATTAGGTGTCTCAACAATTCATCTTGAGATTATGCTTTGAGTTTGATAAGTCAATAAAATATACTTGGATGCAGTTCGTTTTTTTAACCAAGGATAGCCGTAAGGTTTTATTGTTTTTACAGTAAATAAAATGTAGTATTATTATAGTAAACACTATATCATACCAGATTTGATGCTTCTAAATTGTCCATGAGTGCTGTCTTAATTTGCTGAGCTTTATTTGTAAGAAGTATTTTAGAAAATGATAGAATTATGTAGAGATAAATGTCTTCAGAAATGACTCTAAATGCATCTTAGCATGAGAAGTTAGTGTTTGTCTCTATTACCAAAAAGCCAAGTTATGCAAGTCATTTTCACTGTACTTTTCAAAACACTTAGAGGTAAAGTAAATATAAATCTTAAAGGTTACCATACAGAAAAATTATTTTTTTGTACGGTTTCCTGAAGAAAAAATTTAGAGCCTAAATCTTCTTGTATTTTTATTTTGGTGAAAATTCCTCCCCTCTCTTGGTGGAGAAGATGTTAGGTACCATCAGCGAAGAGTTATAGGAAATCCATCAAAATATTTGAAGTTTGAGACATTATGTCAATGTGATCAGAGCTTTTTTCCAAAATTGTTTTTTGACAAGGGTAGCTACACAAAAAAGAATCATTTTTTAGGCTAACATAAGAAAATGATAATTGTAAATGTGTTAATGATTTGGACTAGAAAACTATACATTTGCATCATATGGATTCCTTAATTCAATGCGTTCATAGACACGTTAAAAGTTTGTTTCACTTCAACGTCAGTATGTCTGCACCTGTCCTGCTTTGAGTCCTCTGTTTCATATGAATGCATGTCAACATGTGTCTCATCTGCTGTTTTTCCTGCATGGCTCCACTCACATGTGTGTCTGCTCTGTTAGACTGTTTCATGTGTGTTTTTCTCTGAGTCCAGAGCCAATTGGTGAGTCTATTATCTGTATGGTACACTGAGCAGAACAGAAACAGCTGAGACGAAGAGAGAAGACATGGGTGGAATTAGAAAGTTACAGATACCGACTAGAGTTCATCACATTACTGCAAATGTTATGAAAGATGTCAGTAAATGTAATGATATAAGGGGTTTTGCTAAATATATTCATGGGATGTAAGAACAAAGCTGAAACTTGAATAAAAATATGTTCTTTTTAGCATCTGTTTGCCAGTCTCTTTGCCATTTGCTATTAGAAAGAAAGATAATGCGAACCTAATGAAAATGTATCGTACAAGTGGCGTTCTGGTGTGTCTGCAGTGATTTATCCTTATTTGTATTTGCAAGGAAGAATATTCCACTAGCCTGGTGTAAGTAAAAACTCAGTCCTTATGTTTCCCTTTTAAAGGAATTTCAAAATAAATGTACAGCTTCACATTCACTTCTGAAACATAGCATAATAGCATTTCCATATCCATATTCGAATGTTTTCCTAAAGACTTCAAACACTTTTTTTGTAAATGATGGACTTTACAAAAAAAAAAAGTACTTGTTGTATCATAAGCTTAAAAAATACAAAAGAGCTGAATTCAGATTCAGTTAACAGCTTTCTTGAAGTTGAGTAATCATGCCGTCTGGGTTTATTTTAGTTTCTTCTTAAGATGTTTTTATCACTCGTTCAAGTAGTTTGGACAAAAAGACGAGAAGATAATAAGCCCAGACACCATCACTCAACTTCAAGCCACCATCACCTGAATGAATGAATGAATGAATGAATGAAAAATGCCAATATATAAACAGAGGGGTTGACATTTGGTTAAAAAGGAACTGGTACTTCAACAAAATATTTATATATTCATCATTTGAATCCTTAAAAAAATATTAAAGATTAAAACAGTAAAAGGCTGTCCACCTTAAAGGTGGTTTAAGACATTTAAGAACTTTTAGACATATTGTACTTGAAAAAAAAGAATTAAAATTATTATTTTAACAGTAATCCATCAAGTAACTGAAATATAAGCATGCACTATCAAATAGTTGTACTTAAAACAATCTTTGGTACATACTGATTAAACTGTTGAATTTGAAGCACTCAGGGGGAGGGGTCTTTTTGAATTTAATGTTTATAGACACAAATGTTTCAAGACTTGTGCTGTTTTCTTAGGTTTTATTGGATGCGACTTCTCTACAGTCAGAGTGACTAAGAATAGAACCGATAAGTGAGTCGTGGAGAATTGGATTGGAAACTTTTCTGCAGAGAAGACTGTTCAATAACTTACCCAGTTAATGAGGCATAACCATTGACGACATTCAACATCACACCTTCTACTTCAAACTTCAGTGGTACAGCGGTAGGGTGGCCCACCTCGGATCGGAAGATTGCTGGTTTGATTCCTGCCTTGCCATGTGTCCAAGTGTCCTTGGGCAATGTCATGGTAATGATCTCCTGAGCCACAGTTTGGAGGGAAATACCTGTCTCTGTTGATGATCTGTTGTTCCTTTGTTAGTTCCTGTAAGCAAACA
>NW_023418904.1:0-3866 GCF_002922805.2 Oryzias melastigma
CCTGCTCAAACATGACATGACAGAAAATCTGATGTTAATGCAAAGCAGCCGAACTGGAGCCTGCGGCAAAAAGCCCTGCAGGAAAACATGTACCAACATCAAAAATGAGGTTTGAGATCATCGAGGCATAGACTGTCTTTATCACTGGAGCTGTCCGTAACCGTGGTAACGGCAGGTTCAACAGAAGCTCACAGAGAAGCCGGGAAGGTCAGTCCTCAAGCTGTCATCTGCAGCTTTTGTTGGCAGCAGTTTATCCTCCATCACCTGCTCCCTTCATCACTCTATTATTCATTTCCGCGAGGAGGAGGATCCTGTGTTCCTGCTGACATGTTTGAGTGGAGCCGCTGGTCAGCCCTCAGGTGGAGGCGGAGCCTCAGGGAAACAGAGCAACCTGAGGTCCAGGAGCAGATCTGGACGTTTTTATTCACCTGAACTGGAGGGGTATTTATGTAAAAATCATTGCAGAGTATCTGATGTTTAAAAAAAAAAGAAACCTAAAGAGACGTTCTCGTTTCAAAAAATCAAATTGATAATTTCTTCAAACATCAATTTATGAGTCAGTTATCAATAAAAAAAACAATTTGAATTAAAACTTTAAAAATACAAATGAATATAATATTTCTGACAGACAAACTGAAAACATAGTAAATCTGGGTTTTCAACATCAGAAGGTCATGAGGGAAGAGCTGACCTTCTGGCTGAAGGTTTGAGGGAGGAGTAGCGAGTTGGCACCGGCACCGATCTGCCTCTGGACTCCACCACGCTGTCACTCTGTGAGCGTGGGACCGCTTTTCCTAAAGAACAAACGGGAAGTTTAGGAGCTTCAGGACAGCATTCTACAGAACAATTACAGGTGAGTCGATGCTTCAACAAAAACTTACCATCTTCAAGGTAAGTAAAGGGGGCGGGGCCATCATCTGAAAGCATCAAAGGAAAGGCGTCAATACTTTTTAATAATAGTTTCTATTTTACTGTTAGATGCACAGAAGAACCCGATGAGAACGATGAATAATTCAGAAGCATTAAAAGCCTCCTTCATCTTCCAAACACAATCGAAGCGTCGACTCAAAGCTCTTCACAGGAAACTGTGAGAGAGCTAAAAACAGAGCAGCATCGATGAGCATCACAGCTCTGAGTGACGGACGCCCCGACCAAATGGACCAGGCAGCTGCAGTGAAATAACCGACATCATCACCAGGATCCATCATATATGATGTCAGGATTAATAATAAATGTGCATTAAGGGAAATTATCTTGAAAATTTGATCTTTTACATCACATTTTCTTTTTTGACACATGAACAGGGAAAGCGTCATGACAGAGCTTCGATGTAAACACTGAGAGGTGAACTGAAGTAGTTCAGCAGAAAGCAGAACCACAGCGACACCTGGTGGCCACAGCAGCACACTTCAACTGGGAAAAATTTCAACGAGTGAAGGAAAGAAAAACAGCAGTTAGAAGCATGGTAAGAGGGAAGACAACTGTGAGTTCATGGATTTCAGTAAAGTGAAATGACACTAAGCGAAGACTTTGTCCAAATGAGTTTCAGCTCAGAATCAAATTAAGGCTTTTTGTCCCTAAGATTTTTATCATCGATATGGAGAGAAAAACTATCGCTCCGATTTGTGGGTGCATAAGTTTGGATTTGTGTGTGCATAATTTGTGCATGTGTAAATTGTAGTTTGTATTTTCTTTAATTTCATATTTTTTTTACTTATGCACAAAATATATTGTATGAATTATGCAAGAATTACGCACGCACAAATCAGGATGATACTATTTTCTCTCCATACATCGAGCTTCTCTGATCAGCGGTTCAGTTGAATCAAACACATGGGAGCAGAGAAACATGGAGAACATGGAAAGCATGGAAAACGTGGACAACACAGAGAACATGGAAGAAAATTAAAGACATGGAGAACATGGAAAAGATGGACAACATGAAGAACAGGGAAACATAAAACATGGGGAACATGGAAAACATGCAGAACACTGAAAAGATGGAAAACATGGAGAACATGTTGCTTTGTTTAAACAACGCAGGGTCACGTAGTTTATGCTCAGTTCATTTTAACAAACCAATCATGTAATCAGGCGTTTAAACTTTTAAGGAAAAAGCTTCAACTTCATCAATGAAGCAGATTTGAAGTATTTTTTAAGAGGTTTTATTTTTTTAAATGTTCCCTGCAAGACTGTGAAAATGTGGATGGAAAATAAAAATTAAGTCAAAGCAGTTTTAATCGAGGTTTGTATCTCTGCACTTCTCTGATAGAACAAAAAAAGCTTGAATTGTAAAGGAAAATGATGCAGTTCCCATATTAGTTTTTTTCCCCTAGTTCTCATTGTAAGTTTTAAGAAGCTCAGTCTGTTAGAGTTGCATTAGTGTTATACATCTCGCTTTAGAACTGAAGGAGTCACAGAGGAGTCGAGGAACTTGAGCTTGTGTTACGAGTTCCTTTGACTAAACGAACCCCCGCCACACAGAAAAAGTTGAACTGTTGCAGGAAGTCAGACATGAATCTGACCTTCTGACCACGTTCTGCATTAAGCACCACATACTTAAAAATGAATATAAACTCTGCCTTTAAAATATGTAGAAATGCAAAACTTAGAGCCAATCAGCAATTTAAATGAAGTTCTTCGTTACATCCCAACATTTCTGTGTGTGTTGGGAGGGGGGTCTGATAGGACTCTAGTAGCTGCAGGTTAGTGGAGTTAAGCCGCCCCGTTCAGATACCTTTTATTTTCATGGGAATGTCATAATTCTCGGGGAAAATGTAGGTGGGGCGGTACGGGTTTTCCTCAATGGACTCTGAACGTTGTGATGGAGAAGCAGAAGTCAGCATGACACACCAGCACAAAGGCAGAAGCAGAGGAGGAGGAGGAGGACTCACCAGGCACTTGGTGGATCTGCTTGAACATTGTCTTATACCACTCTTTGGACTTTTCAGTGCTCTAAAACAGAACATGAGAAAAAGGTCAATAAAGGAGTATCAGTCAGTGTGGGGTTCAGGTTCTAGTCTACAAGAGCATCAGCAGGTCATCCATCACACAAACAGAACATCCATTCTACTGTAAACACATCCAGTCCATCAGCCGGCGCTGCACTGATGCTCACTCGCTCAGGAACAACAGGCTTGTTGAGAGGGTTGAAAACAGGGGGGGGCTGTGACAGCCGCAGCCTTTTCCCATCATCCATAACAGACACAGGGCTCAGTGATTCCCCCCCCGGGTCGGGGCTCTGCTTCCTCTCTGAGGTTGGGCCTGTAAGGACAATGAAAACAAGCCATCAAACTCAAAGACGGATTGTTCAGCCAGACTTTGACCCTCTCCCAGTTCTCTCTGTTAATGGACTCTGATGTGGTTTATCTCATATGAATATAAAAATACTGCAATTCAATCTAAAATTTTTCAAAATAAAGCTTTAAATAAAAGCAACATCAATTAAAAGTAAAATAATACTTTTTTGCTTCCATATTTCAAATTTTACAACTTAAAAACAAATAACAATTCAACAATTCAAGTGACAATTCAACACAAACATTTACATTTATATTTTTTTGGTTTGTTTTTAGCTTCATTATAAAGAAAAAATACAAATATATCGACACTTCTTAAAGAAGAAAGAACCCCCTAAAGGCTTCTCCCAAACCAGATTATTCTATTGGTTGGTTGAATTTATGTTCGATTGACTTTCCAAACAGCATTGGAGGTGGGAATTAAAAAATGACATTGTCTTTCACTAAAAAACACTTAATTAATTGTTTCTTCCCTAAATGTCTGGAAACAGGACCTCCCAGCAGCTGTGGATCAAACCGATGCAGCAAAAAGTCACGTGTGTTTATCCTAACCACCTAAAGGGAACT
>NW_023418905.1:0-3857 GCF_002922805.2 Oryzias melastigma
TCTCTCTGCGCGCGAGGAGTGGATCACGCATTTCTCTACAACGTTGCTGAGGGAGGCGACACACAAAAATGTTACAAAACAGTTGGATTCAGTTTGACCAGGCAGGAACCGGTTTATAATCATTCCTGATCCATTAACGACTTCATTTCTCCTCGTCTGAGCCGGCTCAGAATTGTACAGTAATTTGCTGTTTTTGTTGCTATGCTAATGCTAGCTTGGGGTTGTGAGGGGCTGTAAGCTAGCAGGAGAATGTGAATTTCTAAGGAACTCCTGCTACTCAGCTGCAAAAATTGTCTTAAAAAAAAAAAAAAAAGCTTTTTGATTTGGGCTAAAAACTTAGTACTTAAAATGATAGATTTTCAGAGTTTTTTGTATTAAGAGAAGCAGCAATTTATGCAATGTAATTCAAATAAATAAATAAAAACATACAGAAAAATAAAAATGTATTAGAACATGTCATATTATTGAATTAGAAATATTTGCTATCCAATACTTTACCTTTTTTGTACAATCATAAGAATCCTTTGGAATTACTTGGATTTCAACAGGAATTTGTCATAAAAAAAACGCTCTTATCTTCATCTAAGTCACATTACATGATAAACAGTCTGTTTTAACTAATACAACTAGGTTGAAATTATAGCTGCCATAAGAGGGTCAACTAATTATTAAATTCAAGGGTTCACATACTTTTTCCACCCTGCACTTTGAATTTTTACACATTTTGTCCCATAAAAAAAACACAAAAACTTACATTTTTTGTGAAAAACGTGTAGTAAATGATAAAGCACAATGATAACATTTAGTACAATATTTTCTACTATTCTTCCTGGGAAATAAAATAAAAAAAAAGCTGTAATAGTTTTTTAGGAAAAAATAAACTTACATTTTTTGTGTTTTATTAGTTTAACAAAACTATGTTTATCATGTGACGTTTTATGACAAATTAATGCAGAAATCCAAGTAATCCCAAATGATTCATATACTTTCTCATGTATGTGATTCACTTATAAATATTAACACGCCTACATAGACATTTTTATAAGTAATACAAACAGGATTGTGTCAACTCTAAACTGTCTCATAACCCAGCAGCTGTAATAATACTGGTATAAATATTGGAACATATAATACAAAAAAAAGCTATAACAGAGAGCAGTCATAAGAGTTAAGTGTGGAAGAGGTTTGCTTACTCGGATTAAGTAAATTAAAGCAATAAAAAAATTAAAAATCAAACATGCAGGGAAATTGTTGCGGTTAAATTTAGATTAATTGCCTGAGTCAGCCACTCGATGAATGCGTGATAGGATGACGTACGAGCTGAAAGTGGTTTGACGTTTGAAAGCAATCAAATCAGTTGCTAGGTTGATGTTTTTATTACTTATATTTTGAATGAACGATTTTTTTTTTGTTGCTTCATTTGGGGAAAAAAAGAAACCACTCTGGCCTTTTTACTGACAGGAACTTACTGAAACATTTATGATCTTTTCAATACATTTTACTGTAGCTTTCATTACTTGGATTCAAGATTCAGAAAATATTCATTAAAAATGAACTTTAAGCACCAAACTAGCTGCACCTACCTTGCAAATTTATGCTGACTGAGGGCGAGGACTTTGCCTCGAACCTCCGCCACAATTTTGCTCTTATCCTCGGGTCGGCCGTGCTCCAAAACATGCTGAATGACGTAGTTACCATACTGATCCTGCAGGGGGCAGCACACATGTAAATGCTTCAGAAAACAAATGAAAAACTAAACATTTTGATTGGTTCTCATGCATTTTTTTTTTAAATATGGTCACAAACGGTGTGAGAAAAATCATGCATCTCTACAACGACAGGCTGGCGAATCAGTGACACCCCCTTAGTAGTAGTGCAAATACCCTCACGTCATCACTGCGGAAGGTCAGACAAAACAGATGCTGCTGGTTCGGGGCGTTCCCGACAACAGCAGCATCCTTGCCCCTTCGGAAATAGGTGATAGACAGTTGTGGGCGTGATTTTAGTGCAGGCAAAAACTCACCTGATCAAGCATCAAAAACACTTCTGGGTCAGGTTTAAGTAGGGATTAGTGGGGTATTTTATATCATCTCTATCCACCTTTAATTTGAAATTCTTGCCTTTAAATTGATTTCCTATCAATCTGTTTAAGCATTTTTTTTAAATGAGATTAAATATTTCAAGATAAATTTGCACTTCAGTTTGAAACATTCTGAATATTATTTCAGCTAAATAAAAACAAGAGAAAAACAGATTGATCAGAAAATACTGTAGGCAAAAAATAAATAAATAGAGATCGGGTAGCAGTTAAGCGAGTGCCTTGTGAATCTTGCGTGCCAAAAAGCAAGAAAGAGGGCAGACGGAAGAAAAAAAAAAAAAGGGTCTCAGTTCATTCGGAGAGGTGTGTGGAAGTTGGGAATCGGAAGACTAGATGTTAAATTAAACTTTAGAGAAGAAGAGATGAAAAGGGGAGGAAAAAAGGCGAGAATGGGGACATCTGCAAGAGAGAGGCAAATTGCTCTGACCTTGAACAGTGCATCACGGGACACTGTATAATATGTTTTGGGTGTCATCTCCAATGATACGGCTTGATATTTCTAGATGGAATAAGTGAGGGGGGGGCAGGGTGGATGTTTAAATCATCATGTAAATGACAGCTAACAAACAATACAACAACTTTCATCCTTTTCGGGATGAGAAGCTACAAAACAGGAAATACTCAAAACACAGGGACACTCATGCGAGTACACGAGACACGTCTAAAGGTGATGAATGCTGGGAAGGGGCGGGCTGGAAAGCAGATGTGCTCACCTGGCCCAGCTGTTCGGAGTGCTGATGCAGCTCCTCCAGGATGGGGAGGGTTTGCTCCTGAGTGCAGTGCTCCAAAATCCTCTGGATAACTCTGCAGCCATAAGGATGTGTGGAAAGAACAAACACCTGCACGACAACCGAACAGGGTGGAGAAATTATTACAAAATGTTAAAAAAAAGTTGAATCTAAAACACTGACTGTACATGAGAACTGGACTGAGTAACTTGGAATTCCAAACAGAAAGTACCGCAAGAAGCCCATAGACTTCTATTGAGAAATAAACAACTTTTAATCAGTTTCTATTTGTCCGATTACTCTGATACCTTTTATTAACATGTTTTTGTCAATCATAATTTTATATTCAAGTTAAAAACTGGCCAATCAGATGCCTCAAATTTGTTGTACTTCCATCAAGCTCTGTGATTGGTCGGATGTCTCAGGGTATCTTCTCAATACTGCTCATTGAAACCATTCGAGGGAGAAGACAAATGCATGAAAACCTTTTATTTTAAAACAAATTAAACACATTATGTTAGTTTAACATCATTTGCAACATTAGAATAAAATTATCAATGAATACTAACATGATTTTGTAGGAGTAATTTACCTTTTAAGGTAAAAACTTCACTTCAAAAAAACAATAATAGTGGAATTGTTGTATTTTATTTGACCGTTTATCATTATTGAGGCACAATATGAACTTTCACCCTGTTAATATTATACGATCATTGTTTTTATTTATTTACCGGTATTTTAAACCAGCAATTTTACTTTTCTCTAGAGCTGCCACGATTAGTCAATTAATCGACGACTAATCGACTACTAAAATACTCAACAAGTAATTTAATAGTTGATTAGTCGTTACTTTATATTATATGGAGTCAGAGTGTAGTAAAATTGAAAGCTATAATAGTATTGTTACAGCTTTTAGGACTATTTTGGCATTTATTAAGGTTTTTTTTAGACTAGTTGGAGTTTAGCTAGCATTTCAGCTACATGCTAGCTGTTTTGGCTAATTTAGTCTTTTTTCAGTTCTTTAGGCTAAT
>NW_023418906.1:0-1643 GCF_002922805.2 Oryzias melastigma
GAGAATGGCTTACGCAATAAATCTGCAACTAAAACAACTTTTCCACCTTCTTCTATTGTTAACTGCAAAACAGTGAGTGATTCAAACAAAACTCAAGAGCAGTTACTGAAGAACAGAAGAAGCTAGCTTTTGGTAGCGCAAACTTTGACCATCCAATCCGAGGCGATTATGTCAACATCGCCCCTCATGAAGGTGCAAAGACTCAAATTCTGATTGGTTGAATCAGTGTAAATGTGCTTAATCCATATATAGCTATAGGTAATCAGCAGTGTTTTGTTTATGGAAAGCCACAGCAAAGACCAGAAGTGAGGATGGAATCTATATGAACGTAAGGCAGACTTCTATGAACCTAGCAACAAATGAGGGCTAAAATCTGATTGGTTAGAAACTTTCATGTGGAAAAAAAACCAGAAACAGCCATGATAAAAGTGGACAGGACAGTTGGGAAGATCTAAAATATATTTCGGACAAATTGACATATATATAAAAAACATTTCTCTGTGATTTAGATACTTCTTTTCACATAATTTCAGGCTTTCACTGGAGGCTTTGCAGGCCCTGACGGTACGCCACTGGCTGGCTATCATAGCAAAGATTTTGTACCCTTATTATAGACTCACTCTGATGAAAATTGTTTTTTTTTTGTGTTTTTAACATGTACTTCTGGCATTTTTCTGATGATGGAGGACACATATATAAAAAATAAGCTTAAAACTGCATTTTTGAGTATTTCTTTATTCAAATCGTTGTGAATCAGAAGCAGACAAAAACATGCCGTATGAAAAATATTGTAGAATTTAGGTGGAAAATATGATGGGCGGGCCACAAACTTCCTGCTCTGCTCCATTCTGATGCACCCACTTGGAAACTAATAGATCCATGAACATATTTGATTTCCTCATCTGAGCTGGAATCTGGATCCCACAGCTGGATAGATCAAATATTGCTCCTCTGTATTAGGTTGAGGTGTGAGGGGCTGTAAGCTAGCAGGAGAGAAGTAAGCAGAGAACTCAGATATGGGTGACAGGTAGGGGGGCGGGGTTGCTCAAAGGCAAATTTTTGAGGAACTTATGCTGCTTTACAGAAACTATGTCCAAGAAAACAACAGTTTTAACAAAATGATGGCTAAAAATAAGATAATCATCATTACAAGAACACTGTTAAAGTAGATTAAAAGATGATCAAAGAGTATTTTTTAAGTGTTTAGATGAGCATCTCGGTCTTTACTGTTCAAACTAGAACCTAAACTCACCAGCAGCAGCTGCTTCCAGCTCCTTTCCAAACACAAAAGAGGGAGCAGTGTAAAATGAAAGCGGGTGAATAAAATAAAACCTGCATCAACACGGCTCATTTGTAATGGATTGTAAGCTTCCTCCTTCGTGGAGATGTGCACGCATGCGGAACCGTGCGCATGTGAGCCACTCTTTCTTTCATGCTTGTGTTTGGGGTCCTTCGTTTGGATCAGGCCTCAGCTCTGGACTGCTATTCATCATGTGAGCAGCCATCAGCCTCTGCTGATGAGTGTTCACACACAGGGTCAACCACTTAACCCACTTTAATCACAGGCTCTATTAACATCATCACAGCATTATGAGAAAATCAACACAGTTACATAAGCTCTCTGTCACTTGTGGATTTCAAAT
>NW_023418906.1:3014-3847 GCF_002922805.2 Oryzias melastigma
AATTTTCTTGGTTTGGGGTGAAACACTTAAATCCTCTCTTTTCTCCATTTCTGTTGTGTCTGTTTTCTACTTGACAGCTTAAATGACAATTAAAATTCTGTTTATCTGGTGCATAAAATCAATAATTTTGAAGATGATTTTATGGTTTAATGAAGCACCAGATTGACAGTAGAACTAGATTCGAAGATACTTTTATAAATAAAATAAATCAGAAATTAAATATTAAATTCGCTTTAATCTCTCCGCTCATTTTTAAATATTGCACACTAAAAACAACAATAATACACATTTTCTGCTGTATTTTGAACATGTTTACTTTTTATTTTCTTCTTTTGGTAATGTTTATCAAAGCAAAAATAAAATAAATAGTTTAAGCTCCTCCAGCCATGGCAGCTAAACTAAACTTTCAGAAAAAAAAACGCGCAAAGCAAATGAAACCAACCGTGACTCCAAGACTTTACGTACGCATTTTAGAACAGAACAGAATAGAATAGAATAGAATAGAATAGAATAGAATAGAATAGAATAGAATAGAATAGAATCTACTGCACGAAGCGGAAATGAAATTCACTTAAATCCCCAATTTGGTTTTACGCATCAGTTTCTTATGCTCCTAATGAATTTTTCGGTTCCATTTTGTTTTTATATATAAAAAAGGAATAATTCTGATGCATTTCTAACATAGATTTGGTTCAGCTGCGACTGCATGGGACACTATTAAGTCATGTGAGTTCGGTGAGCCGCGCTTCCCGTGGCCGCGCATTGAGGGAACCCCTCCTGGCCTTGAAAGAGAAATGTTGTAAGGCAGTCTGACAGAAAACAGGCAGGCACAC
>NW_023418907.1:0-197 GCF_002922805.2 Oryzias melastigma
GGCTTCTTGAGTGCTTTCCTGGCTAACCGTTGCTTGTGGTCGGGCTATTTTAATAAAGTAGTGTGTAAGTCTAGCATGCGGTGCAGAAGTGTTGATGTGATTGGAGTGGTGTGGTTTTGCTTTCATTTGCGTGGAGTTGCTTAGGCTAGCGTTTTGCATGCAGAGTAACAGGTGTGTGCACGACCCAAAAATGACAC
>NW_023418907.1:414-4735 GCF_002922805.2 Oryzias melastigma
TTAGTTTGTCAAGCAATGTCTATAATGACACGTTCATTGGACTTAAAAGCTCAAAGCTAATTTGTTGTCACAATAACAGTAACAATAACAATAAAACTTTAAAGGAAATGATGAACAAAACACAAGAAAATCCCAAGCATTAATAGTTGAACACCTCATTTTATGGGACAGCAGTGAACTGCAGCACTGCTCCACAGACGGACTGAAGAAATGTTTTGTTCCTCGTGCCATCAGGCAATACAACTCTCTGGCCGAGCATCCAAGAAGCAATGTCTTTTAATTCATTTAATCCATTGATTTTTATTGTTTTTATTGTGTTTGTATGTGTGAGTTTTTTTATTATTATTTTCAGCCACTTTTAAATTTCCTCAGGGATTATTAAAGAGCCTATTTGTCTGTCTAAGATCAGTCTAAGGTCAGTCGGTCTAAGGTTGGTCAGTCTAAGTTCAGTTGGTCTGTCTGAGGTCAGTTGGTCTGTCTAAGTTCAGTCGGTCAGTCGGTCTGTGTGTAGTTGGTCGGTCTAAGGTCAGTTGTCTCTCTAAGGTCAGTCGGTCTAAGGTCAGTTGGTCGGTCTTAGGTTGGTCAGTCTAAGTTCAGTCGGTCTGTGTGTGGTTGGTCGGTCGAAGGTCAGTTGCTCTGTCTAAGGTCAGACGGCTTAAGGTCAGTTGGTCTAGGGTCGGTCGGTCTAGGTTCGTTTGGTCGGTCTCAGTTTGTTCGGTCAGTCTAAGTTTGCTCGGTCGATCTAGGGTCGGTCGGTTTAAGTTAATTTGGTCGGTTTAAGTTCATTCGGTCTAGGTTCGTTTGGCCGGTCTAAGGTTAGTCAGTCCAAGTGCGATCGATCTAAGATTGGTCAGTCTAAGTTTGCTCGGTCGATCTAGGGTCGGTCAGTCTAAGTTCATTCGGTCTAGGTTCATTCGGTCGGTCTAAGTTTGTTCGATTGGTCCAAGTTTGTTTGATCAGTCTAAGGTTAGTCGGTCCAAGTGCAATCGATCTAAGATTGGTCAGTCTAAGTTTGCTCGGTCGATCTAGGGTCGGTCAGTTTAAGTTCATTTGGTCGGTTTAAGTTCATTCGGTCTAGGTTCGTTCGGCCGGTCTAAGGTTAGTCGGTCCAAGTGCGATCGATCTAAGATCTGTCCGTCTAAGTTCAGTCGGTCTGTCAGTCTAAGGCCGGTCGGTCTGTTTAAGGTCAGTCAGTCTAAGTTTAGTCGGTCGGTCTAAGATCGTTCAGTCTAAATTCGGCCAGTCTGTGTTCGGCCGGTCAGTCTAAGGTCGGGTGGTCTGTATCTAAGGTCTGTTGTCTAAGCGACTGTTAAGGATTGCTCATTTAGGTGGCAAACAACAGTGGTTGCCAGCGGATTTACACTGGTCCATCTGTGCTCCACCTCCATTTTGTCGACACAAAAAATAGAACATTCATTAATCTATCACAATATTTACATCTCCTTCGTCATGTCAGTGCTTGACGTCCGTCTGTTCTATTTCCAGTAGCATTGATTTTGCATCAAAAAGCCAGAGAAAGAGGAAACGGGTCCAGGTTACAGAATAAGAACTCCCATTGTACTGTCAGATAAAATACAGGGCTTTGTCGGGAAGGGCATCTGGCATAAAAAAAACACTGTACTGCGTCCTGTACTGTACCTGTCTTTTTGTTCTAATATGTGGCCAGTGTTAAAAAACAATTTTAATTTTCTTTTGCTCTTATGACCTTGAGTTACATTTTACTGTGTGCCATGACCACAACCTGATGAGTTTCGATTGTTTTTTCAAATAGAGGGACAGAGACTTGGAGCTGGCGGCCCGGATCGGTCAGTCGCTCCTGCAGAGGAATCACCTCCTGCAGGAGCGCAACGAGGCCCTGGACGAGCAGTTGGCTCAAGCCGTCGACCAGGTAGACTCATCCTGAGTTGTCTGTATTTCAGGTTTGATTTATCCAACAGCCTTTAAAAAGCAATCCAAAACTTTTCAAACTCCTGGACAGGTTCACCAGCTGCAGCATGAGCTCAGCAAGAAGGACGAGCTGCTCCGTATGGTGGCCAACGCCTCGGAGGAAAGCGAGACCGACTCCAGCATCTCCACGCCTCAGCTACAGCCGCAGCTGCCCGGAGGAAGCGTCACTGCCGCCGCTGCTCTCAGCCAGCTGGAGTCTCTGCAGAACAAGCTGCAGGACCTGGAGGAGGAGAACCAGGCGCTGAGGACCGAGGTACGAGACCTTCCCAGTGGAAGGTGAGCGAGACGATAAAATGCATCAAAGCCTTGACGTGTTTTTTATGTTCTTTAGGCTTGTCAGCTGAAAAAAGACACGGTGACGTATGAGGAGAAGGAGCAGCAGCTCGTGAGCGACTGCGTGAAGGAGCTCCGGGAGTCCAACAGCCAGATGGTGTCTCTGACGGACGAACTGGCTCAGAAGAACGAGGCGCTGCTCAGACACCAGGAGGAAATCGCGCAGCTGCTCGCACAGATAGTCGAGCTGCAGCACAGAGTGAAGGAGGTGAGGAAAAACAGACTTTTGTCACGGAAAACCTCATTCTTGAGTCAAACCTCACATTGTTGTGCAGCTGGCTCTGGAGAAAGAGGAGCTGAGGATCCATCTGCAGGCCTCCAAAGACGCCCAGAGACAGCTCACAGCTGAGGTAGAACCTCCACAGATGATTCAGAACAGATTTGAATGAAAAACAAGAATGACCATTCATATTTTGTGTTCTCTGCAGCTGAACGAGCTTTCAGACCGGAATGCTGAGTGTGTAGAAATGCTTCACGAATCCCAGGAGGAGATCAAAGAGCTTCGCAATAGAAACACTCCGTCCTCTGGGATGAGACGTCACTTCTCGTATGGACTCTACCCCATGGTGAGGAACAAGTTTGACCTCATCTTGACAGACAAGATGGGAACATTTCAGGAATTCTCTTCGGGAAACCATCTGTTTAACTGTTGGGACAGGACTCCTTGGCAGCAGAGATTGAAGGAACCATGAGGAGGGAGCTGAGCGTTGAGGAGGAGACAGCCTTTCAGGACCAAAGGTGAGAGATATGACTGTCAGAAAGATAGTGATGATAGAGGAGCCGCAACAGAACTTTAAACAAAAAGAAAAAAAACAAGTCCATGTGGTACAGCCAGAGAATGGTCAGGAGTGTTGGAAACCCTCTGGAATGAACAGATTGGGAGCAGGCAGGTTTATGTTGAGCAATGATCCCCTCAGAATAGAACGAAGAGAAGCGTCCTGGCATCCTCTTTGGAACAGCAGAGCAGAAGAGGAACTTCCAAGCTTCTTCCAAGAAACAAGCCAACAGAAGAGGAGCATCCTGGTTTTCTTCTTAGAATTATGTGGGGAAAGGAGCTTCCGGCATCATTTTCAGAAAATGTTGACAGAAGAAGTGTCCTAGCATCCTTCTTGGAATGTTCTACCAGAAGAGGAGTGTCCTAGTACTCTCCTCGATATATTCTTTGACAGAAGAGAAGTGTCCTAGCACCCTTTTTGGAATATGTTGACAGAAGAGGAGCGTCTTAGCATTCTTTTCGGAATATTCTAAAAGAAGCGGAGTGTTCTTGCACGCTTTTCGTTACATTCTATTGTATTATATTATATAATGCTTACCCAGGTTGTCGTTGTGAATGAGAAATTGCTTATAATCGACCAACCTGTATATAATAAAGGTTCAACAAAAATACAATTTCAACAATTCTAACAGAAGAGGAGCGTCCTAGCATCATCTAAAGAATATTCTTACAGTAGAGATGCGCCTTAGCAGCCTCTTTGGAATATTTTAACAGAAGAGGAGCGTCCTAGCATCCTCCTTTGAATAATCTAACAAAAGAGGAGCATTCTGGCATTCACCTGAGAGTATTCTAGCAGAAGAGGAGCATCCTTGCATCCTTCTCAGAATATTCTAACGGAAGAGGAGCGTCCTGGCATCCTTCTCAGACTATTCTAGCAGAAGAAGAGCGTTCTAGTACCCCTTTCAGAATATTCTAGCAGAAGAGGAGCGTCCTTGCATCCTTCTCAGAATATTCCAACTGAAGAGGAGCTTTCTAGTACCCTTTTCAGAATATTCTAACAGAAGAGGAGCGCCCTCTTCGCACCCTCTTCGGAATATTCTAACAGAAGAGGAGCGTCCTGGCATCCTCCTGAGAATATCCTAACAGAAGAGGAGCGTCCTGGCATCCTCCTGAGAATATCCTAACAGAAGAGGAGCGTCCTTGTATCTTCCTCAGAATATTCTGACAGAAGAGTAGTGTCCTAGCATCCTCTGGCAATGCTCCTACCACTGCACAAAAGAATCTCCATTTTGACCTCTGACGTTTAGCTTCTCATCTCTACAGACT
>NW_023418908.1:0-1123 GCF_002922805.2 Oryzias melastigma
CATTATTTTATCAAGAACTCTGAGAAACCAATGATTGAATGTACTGATCACAGCAACGTCAATAAAAATTGGAGAATTAGCTAAAAGAGTCTTTGGTGAACTGGAAGGAGAAAGAATCAGGATTTCGGAGGAAGTTCTGTCCATGAAGATCTTCACTTCCTCGTCTGAGCTGACATTCGGATCAAAACCATATGTCTGGATATTACTCGACATTTTTATATAGCAGCCGTGAAGATTGACGCTAGCAAGAGACATAGCTTTCATAATCAGACAGGGGGTATCAGGGGTGGAGCTCCAAAAGCCACGCCCCCTCAGAGGAGATTTTGGAAACAGAGGGTTCAGATCAACATAAAAAATGACTTAAGACATTTAGGTTGTGGAATTTTGGTTAAAAACTTCCTAATTATAATTAAAACACTACTGGGAACGTTAATATAAAAATGGTGATGGGTTTATAGTCAAATAGGGTGAGAATGATTAGGGATTTTAAGGTTCTATATTGTACTTTCACAAAATGCCAAATTTAAACACACAAGAAAGTCTTGCCTCCAATAAATAACTTACCTTTTGAGGGATATTTTTAACATCCAAAAAAAGAAATCTCAAGTATGCCATTATGGTTTGAAAAACTCTAAATTCAGGACATTTACACCATGTCACCCTCGCATAAAAAAGCTTTTCATTTTGAGATATCGTCTCTGACCAAAGAGCGTCATCCACATCAGTGCTTGCGCATCAGCTCTGCAGGGTGCATCTACTGCTGACTAGACACTGACCACAAATTCGTGCTCTATTCATCTCCACTTCAAATAAAAAATGCATCACTTCAAATTTACGTCTTAAAAGGAAATTTCAGGGCAGAAGTAGAAGTCAGTGCAGGATTAAAAGCAGCCAACCAGACAAATTAAAAGCTTTTATATCCATCTTTGACCAAGATTTTGGAGTAAACTGGCTCTTAAATCAACTTACGAAGTGAGTAAATCCCATTAGCCATTTTAAATTCAGGACACACAGCAAAGCTTCATTTCATCAGCTGTGCCAAAGCCCTGTGAAATCACAGGCATCTAACTGAAGTATTTAAAGGGACCGATATCACATGTCCGTTCTAGTTCAATAGAGAATT
>NW_023418908.1:1191-3843 GCF_002922805.2 Oryzias melastigma
GAAACTAGATTAATCTCAAATCCAATTTTTTAAGGTAAATGTGTCAGATGTTGAACCCCCACTGAAGGGTAAATATATTTCATTTTCTTCTATAGATTTAACTACACCAAAGACTATTAGATGTGATTATACCAGTGATCCTTTTAATGACTATGTTCACAGATTTTGACTTGTGCGTAGAGTAAAAAAAAAACAAGATGAGGCAGGTGATAATTAGAAAAAAAGGAAAAAAACAATAAAACAGAGATGGATAAAAAGATAAAGATGGAACAAGAATGAAGTCAGAAAAAGATTGAAAAACAAGTGTGATTTAAAAACTAAATAGATAATTAGCACATAAAGAGACAGTTCAACAGTATTTTAACAACATATATATTCTAAAATGATTTTAATTTGCTGGTTCTAAGAAAATGATCTCATTAAGTCTTGTAAGCAACACTTGGGTAATTATCATAAACTACCTTAAACAGAATATACTTACATTTTATAATTACAGCTGATTTGTATTTATTTTAGACAGGTTTACAAACAACTGCTTAGCAGTAATAAAATTTAAGAGGCAATTGTTGGAAAGGAGTTTTTCTTTTGATTATAAGCAGTTAGGATTTTATGTTGTGTCATGAAAAACTCCATATATTTTATTATTTGCAGATAAAAACCTCTTTAGTCAAATACAACTCTTCACTTGAGCTATAAAAGTGGGAAATTCCCAGATAATTGACTTGGTTGCCGTAATTTACAAATTCTATGACAAGGGGATCTTTGTTAGATGTCTAGAAAACAGAATAAATTGACTCAAATAAGAGGTAAGTGAGGGAATTAATGTGTAAGTGATGGAGATGAAAAACAGGAACTTAAACAGCCTGTCTACATCTCCATTATTTGGCCAAAATATCCCTAGAAGGAATTTCTGATTGATATGTCATGAAGTGGAGGGTTGTCTTGCTGTGAATTAATGAGCCAGATTCCAGTTTCCTGGAGATATTTCCCTATAAAACAGAGATGGGACTGTATTTGGAGCAGATGGCCTCATAGGAACACAATAGGGCAGTCAGAAAGCAGACGCAGTGACTTCATTTCCAGGGTTTCATACCCAACATGAGCACGAAAGTTGGCGGGGTGATCTCTCAAAGAGCTTCTAAGAAATGAGGATAGCAAGGGGGTAACAAGGGCTTTCATACGGAACATTTTTGAAGCGCAAAAACATTGCATTCATGCCCTTCTTGATATTTCATCCTATGTGAAAATGCCTGGCCAAGATTTCCGAAGAGTCTGAGTTTGAGCAAAAACACACAGCTTATTGTTCTCCAACTTCCCACTGATTTACAAAGGGTAAAAGTTCACACTTTGAGGAAGGCTCAACAGCTATTCAGATGATAAAAGCTACACTCTTTGAAGTCTATAACTATTGTTATTTATTTATTACACAACAACCACCGGAGAAAACTGATTTGCAAATCAAATTAAAATAAACTCATCCAATACAATGAACATATGTCTTTCAAAGACAATAACAACAGTAGCATTTAACATAATCCAGTAAATCTTCTCCTGATGTGCCCCAAAGAGCAAATATGGAGGTGTCAGGCACTTATTTTAGAGCTCCTTTCCTCCCTCGAGATAGTCATTTACACACAATAAATATGGATGGGTGTATGTGTGTCAGCTGCTCGCATTTTATCCACTCTCAAGAGATCAATTTGACCACAAGGAAATGTTTTTTTAAGAGCAAAACCCCCAAGACGAAACTGGGACACTTTTCACTTGAACAGAGAACATGATGTAAAATGTATGGGTTTGTGTCTGTAATTGTAAGAGAATAAAACAGAAGCAGGTCATTTCTGTCAAAGTGAAGAGCATATAAATGGTATTGGGGGGAAAAAAGAAACATGGTGGACCACCTTACCTTGCGTGAGGCGTGGATGTCGAAGAAGGGCTTGTTTCGGACACTGAAGGGTTCCTTGGTTTTGTCGATCTGTCCCGTCTTCATTTTTTCCATCCTGGGAGAAATTATTTCCTTTTCTATACATAACAATCGGATGTTGAAATCGCACTGGCCCACAGGCTGTCCCTGAAACACAAAATAAAACAAAAACAACATCTTTAATAACTGTACATTAGGGTTTAAAAATGCAAGTGTTACATTTATGTAATGAGCATAAAAGTTAGAAAACTCATTAGCAAAAAATAATGCTTCATTTGAGTGGAAAAATATTAAAGAAGTGAACCAATACCAGAGATTTAGCTTCAATTAATGCAATTCCTATGGATTCTCAAGAAAGACATTCAAAACTTTGCATTTCACAGCATTCACAGTAGTGTGAAGCTGAATTTAGCAGCTGAAGATGCTAGTGACGATAGCAGAAGATGCTGAAAATGATAGCTAAAAACGCTGATAGCCAGCTAAAATATTAATTAAATAACATCTTAGCCTAAAAAACTATAAACGTCTAAATTAGCCAACATAGCTAGCATGCAGCTGAAATATTAGCTAAATTCCAAATTAGAATAAACAATAAACCAAAACAAGTGTCTAAAAGTACTGGAGAAACGACATTTAGCAATGTTGGAGATTAACAGCACATTATTTCCTCAATCATACTTTTTGAATCTTATTGACTGTTTTATTTATGAACAAATATTTCTTAATTT
>NW_023418909.1:0-3835 GCF_002922805.2 Oryzias melastigma
AACCCCCCCCCCCCCCACGCCGGTTTTTTGCTGCTTGCGGCGGTTTTCTGATTACTTTTGGGCTGGAAAATTATAAGAATATCTGGCAACACTGAATCCATGCCGAAGGTTTGAATAAATGCCGACCCAGTTGGGATAATGCAATGACGCCGGACTGTTTTTTTGTGTGTAAAAACACACACTTTAATATTATCTATTTCAAAAGCATCACTGGTGAGTCCATGGTTGTGGTAGAGGAAGATAGAGGCTTTCAGGAGCAGATCTGGTTTCTTATGTTAGTAATGATGTGATGTTTTGGAGAAGGTTCTCTTTGGTGTCTGTATGTTTCTTGTGAAGGAGTTTCTATAAGGAATTATATTCCTGCAGACTTTAAATTATTCCTTTGTATTTTCAATTTCTAGTCTTTCTCTCAATCTTGTTTTATCAATTAAAAGTTTACTCACAACTGGAGCTGCAGATTTGTTTGCCATATATTTGATCCAGCAAAATCAATCTACAGATTGAATTTAGTCAATTTAAAACGTTCTGCTTTTAAAACGAAAGTAAAAACAGAACAGATTTTTTTTTTCACATCCAAATCCAAGTGTTCTCATGGAATGCTTTCCCCACAACATAAAAACACAAAACAAAGCAAAAACTTACAATAAGTTGAATAAAATTAATCCATAAAAGTGGCAAAAACGGCTCGTGATCAGAAAAACCCGGTGGGAACAAGGAACTTGTCCTTTACAAAAACTTGTTCCTCATGTTAGTGTTGGAGAAACCTGTTTGGCGGGTTCACACACTGTGACTGTTTTTCGTCTAGAGGGCGCTCTAGATCTTTCTGGATCAGTAAGCTACGAGTCCACACCTGAAAATTCCTCTCAACAGGAATGACCAGAAGAAAGTCGTGAGGTCCTGGAGGACAAAGATGGACACTGTTCTGGATTTCTATCTGGTCCAGTTCTGGAGTGTCTTCTCGTGGATATCCCCACCACCATCCTGGAGTATCAACCACAGTCACTTGTCTGCCGTGAACCTCTCTCTGTCTCGCTGTACTTTGAGCAGTTCTACTGCTGGTGTCAAAAACATTTTGACCGAGTATCAAGTTTCCAGTAGAACTTTTACTTCCTTTTATTAGTGTTCTTCCCCGATTAAAGCAACCCTTAACTCTGGACAGGAATCACCTTTCCCTACTCGAAAAACACTAACAATTATTTTAATAACCTTAATAAAATCTGCATAACTTACTGATTTAAAACATAAAGGAATCATGTGTAAAATAAGTGTATAGACAAGGAAAAAACTGAACAAATAAGAAAAAAGATGTAGAAATTTATAGACAGCTAAGAAGTACATTACAAGATTGTTTTTATTTAAAACCGTAGAATGTCGACTGGCAGAATTCCATATGTAGTGTAAAACAGAGAGTTTACATTTTCTGCTTTTGGGTAAATCATTGTTTTTCCAAGAGAAAGACTAAATCAAGTCTCATAGTAAGAACTATATTAGTTAAATATTACATCATATATTTTCTTTAACTTGTAAAGACAATCAAACATGGTATTTCAGGGAGTAGCCAACAATTTATTTTATTTCAAAGCCATAAAAACAGATGATCAATTGTTTAGTTACTGAAATCAAAACAAAATATATTTTAATTTTGTTGGATGCAAAAAATATAAAGTGTTCTTTAGGCTTCTAGAAGAAATCAAACCAGATAAAATCATGAATACTTTTATGGAGAACAAGAATACCAAAACTCATTGTTCTATCATTTCTCTAAAACACTTTTTTAATCTAGAGATTTACAGACCCTTTACCAAAAATAGAATATCTGGATGAAGTGTATTTGTTTTCATTTTAAAAACATTAAACTTTTATAGAAAATAGATTCAGGGGCAACTGTTTAATCAATTTCAAGTATTTATTTATTTTTTCATTTTACATAAATTGGAGGTTTAACTCATAACATTTTTGGAAAAGATAACCGTTTACGTTTAAGAGGAGGTTGAGGTACGCAGAACCTAATGCGATTGTTGGCTAAGATGTTTAATTCCAAATGAATTGTATTAGTTTTCATAAAACTCTTTTAATCTTATTTTATCAATGATGTAAAGATCACTCACCATCAACTGGACCTGCAGACTTGTTCACCATATAGCCTTTTTCATTTGATTTATTTTGAAGCCCAATGAGGCAAATTTCTTTGTGATTTTGGGCTATATAAATAAAATTGAATTGAATTGAATTGAATCCAGCAAAATCCATCTGAAGGAAATTTAAAACGAAAGTAAAAACAGTCAAAAATGTCTTCACATGAACACTGATCCATGAGTTCTCACACTGCGGTCAAGTGAGTCGCTGTTCACATTTCTGTGTTCAAATCTGCAATCACTGGATTTTTGGTTTTTACTGGGAGATTCTTATAATTAAAAAACTGCTGAGTAAAAATTATATGAAACCTCCTGATTAATGTGATCATGTTAATATTGTTACAGATGATAATTATATAACATTGATTCAGCATGTTTGGAAATCTTCACTAAAAAGAGGAAACACAAAAAAACAAATGGTCTCATTTCCTCATTTGGACTTTGAGTCACATTAAAGTGCTATTCCTTCATTTTACTTGGTAGGCCTTCTTCATGTGGTATCTCTGCTACTTCCTCTAAAATTTAGATTTTCTTCCTGAAAACATAAAGTGTTTAAACTATATGTTTTTTAAGAAATCTACACATAAAAAATCCTAAAATGTGTAAGTGACATCAGTTAACTGATTTTGTGAATAAATAGTCTGCTGATCCTCAATGAGGGCTGCACGGTGGCGCAGTGGTTAGCGCTCTTGCCTCACAGCGAGAAGGCCCCGGTTCGAATCCCGGCTGGGACCTTTCTGTGTGGAGTTTGCATGTTCTCCCCGTGCATGCATGGGTTTTCACCGGGGACTCCGGCTTCCTCCCACCGTCCAAAAACATGCTTCATAGGTTAATTGGCGACTCTGAATTGCCCCTAGGTGTGGATGTGAGAGTGAATGTGTGTGTGATTGGGGCCCTGCGACAGACTGGCGACCTGTCCAGGGTGTACCCCGCCTTCGCCCATCAGTAGCCGGGATAGGCTCCGGCACCCCCGCGACCCCGAAAGGGAAGAAGCGGTCAAGAAGATGGATGGATGGATGGATCCTCAATGAAGAACATTAGCATTTCTAACAGTTCATGTTTCTAAACAGAATGTACTCACACAATACAAAACCATAAAACAAATGAATAACTTGACAAATTTTGTTAAAAGTTTTTCCATAAAAGTGTCCAAAAGTGCATGATGTGATGAGAAAAATCAAGTGGGAAAAATTAAGGTTCATCATTTACTAAAATCTTCTGCATATTAGTGTTGAGAAACCTGTTTTGAGGAACACGTCTCTGTGACAGTTTTTCCTCTAGAGGGCGCTCTAGATCTTTCTGTAACAGTAAACTGGAGTCCTCACGTCATCATCAATAATAAATCCCTCTCTGCTGCTATGACTTAAGGCCGTATTTCTTTAATACAAAAACCTAAAGAGGATCTTCTGTCTCTTGATGACTGGTGTGTCAAAACACTTTAATACAGAGAATTTAAGATTTTAGCTCTGCTTTTTGCCAACAGAATCAAATACATTTTACCTTCAGTCATTAATGAAACACAATCTGGATTGATGAAAAGACGTCATACTGTAAATAACATCAGATTACCGTAGTTCTGGATCTCCTATTACAATGATCTCATAGACACAGACAGCTTCATCCTGTTTCTTGACTTTCAAAAGACCGTTGACTCTGTGGAGCATCAATTTATTTACAGAGTTTTAGAACAATATGAGTTT
>NW_023418910.1:0-3832 GCF_002922805.2 Oryzias melastigma
ACATTCAGGAGCTTTTATGCCAACAGAACATCTGTGCAATATTTTCTATCAAAGCTCTCCTTTGCTTTTGTGCATCACCGTGTCCAATATGCAGAAATATGAATTAAAAAAGGATCAAATTAATTGGAAACCATTGTCAAAAATATGAAAGTGACTATTTACACATAATTTTCCAAATGTTTACCTCCAGGGCAGGACTTTTTTTTCGAATGGTGTTATGAAAGCTGAAAATAAGTGGCCTAAACACTGTGCTGCTAGTTATCTGTTCCTGTTTTTTACAATTGTCCCTTACAATACCCTGAAAAAACAACAACAAAATTAAATCTTGGACATAATAAAAATACATGCGAGCAATGCAGCAATCTGCATATTTTCTGCCTGTGAGTGACATCATTTTGCATCAGTTTTTGTGCTTTATTACTCTTAAAATAAGTGTAAATAACATCATCCATTATATGAGCCATTAGAATAATATTTGGTCAATATCTTCAATCAAACCTCCAATATTGGATTTTATCAAAATTGTTTTTTGATTTTGAATATGCGACTCCAGAATGGTAAAGTCCTACCCCTCTCAAGGGACTGAGTTTCAGAGCCCAGACTGTGCATGGAGGTGAACCCAATCTGAACCTCCTGCACAAGCTCAGGCTCCTCTGATATTTAGCCTAATCATTAAGATTTGGCATCCCCTCCAGCAGGTGTTGGCCTTGGGCAGCCACCTGGGTCACCTGTGCCCATGGGCTGGCCCTGCCCATCTCCTTTTGTCGGGTTGGAGTCGACCAGGCCCTCATCTGTGAGCTCCAGGCCTGTCCTGACTGCAGTCTGTGTGTTGTGATTGGATCTTGGTCTTTCTGACTCATTTGGAGATTCTGAACCGCTCTTAAGGCTGGTTTATACTTCCATGCGATTCGTAATTGCTCGCGTCGCATCCACAATCTTGCGGTCTCGTTCATACTAATGTTGGCTGCATTTGATTTTGACTCTCCACTACAACTG
The DNA here is from genome assembly GCF_002922805.2 of Oryzias melastigma. Classification (NCBI taxonomy): domain Eukaryota; kingdom Metazoa; phylum Chordata; class Actinopteri; order Beloniformes; family Adrianichthyidae; genus Oryzias; species Oryzias melastigma. The sequence continues at coordinate 997 of NW_023418910.1, forward strand.
TGATGTACTTATGACTGGTGTTTATACTTTTCAAGCAATGCGATTGTGTTCTGCGTTTAATTTTAACACGATTAGCATACCGCTCAGACACTTGCAGCATATGTTAGCCTACAGATACATGAAAAGCAGAAGAGGAAGTGATGAGTTCTAAACAGAATACAAAGAAGACAAAATAAAATAAAAAAGGAACAAACTTTATTCTCTATTGCTGTAAGATATGAGAAACAAGACATATTTGTCCAGCAACTTGCTCTAGGTTCTATCTAGTTGACCACTTTCTGTATCTCTCTGTGTGTGAAGCTTAGTATTTCCTAACTTCTTCATTAAGTCTTCATTGTTTTAGTGTTTAAAAAATATTTCTGCGTAGTCGGGTACTCTAATCGCTGAAATAAATTTTTGTTAAATGACGCGATTTGCCTGCGATTGCACCAGTGATATATATTACTGGATTGGAGTGACATACGGCGTGACAGACGTCCGCCATCACTATATGCACTGAGTCTTCTCGAGTAATGAAGGCCGGAGGTCCGAAAAAGTACGAAAAGAAGCACAAAAGGAGATGCGGTGTTTTGCATTCGACTTCAAAAACCTTGACAACAAAATAATCCGATGGAGAGGAATCATCACAGGACAGGAATCACATTTTAATAGAGAGAAATCAGGCTGGGAACTGTGAACTGTGTGCTAAAGTGGGTGCTAGAGAGGCATGTTGTTTCATGCTTTAAAACATGGCGGACGTTTGCACGTATTAACATTCAATCTGCACAAAAACTGATGGAAATGAATGTGGGAAGCACGTAATATGTACAGCCAACATGTACGTTGCTGCATTGTTGTGCTAGCAAAGTACCATGTAGTTAGCTATTGTTAGCTATTAACTATTGTTGTCAGTCGCACTTTTTTTTGTGTAAGGGAGTTTGCACATAATTTTCCTAATCCGTGCCGTTCTGTTGAACTCTTGGTCACACGGACTGGAGAAAGACCAGCTACAATATAAAGCGCTAATGCTAACGCTAGCTTTCTGCTCAGTGTCATAAACACCGCAGAGAGCAGACGTTAGTGAAGGAGCTGTGGATGTAAACTAACCTGCCACAACATTTACTGCTATTATCTCTGTGTTTTGAATCTTAAAAGTTTGGCAGATGGATTTGATGTTATCATTTAAGGTTAAAAAAGTGTTTTTGTATCAGTTAAAGATGCTAGTTGGAGTCTTTTTCTCAAAGTACAATGACATTTTCTATTTAAAGGTAAATTCTGAAGCAATTGAGATTTATTTGTATGTAATCCAAAAATAGTCAACGTTTTAGTTTCTTTTGAAAATCTGGTAAAGGGTTTTTTTTGTTTTTGTTTTGTTTTTAGCACTTTGAGGTGTTTTTTAAGAGGGAAAGGACTTTGTTACTAAACTTTGTCAGTCATTCATGCTATTAAACTTTATCAATCTTCCTCCTTTCTGGTCTTGGGTGACAATCATTTAGAAGCTCTTTTATGGGTTTTAGCACAGAATAAAATAAAAAAAAATCACAAATATTTAGAAGCTGTTCTTTTGACAGAAATGCATTTCCTGTAGCAGTAGAATGAAAAATTATTTCACTACCTACAGATTAATCTTAATAGATAATAAATATTAAAAATACCTCAATATCAATAATTTTCTAAGCTTTAGTTCCATATCTTGTAAAAATCGGTTAAGAAATAAGGGAGCTAGCCCGAATTTTTGTGATTGGTGTCTGCCTGTCCTCCATTGAATAGCTGCGTTCTTCTGCCATGAATCAATGCATAGCGATGGCGCCTGAACATGCACGTCTCTGTCTATAGCAGCGAATAGGCAAGGGCCAATACAGTTATATATGTCACTCCGAGCGTAACATTTCAGTCGCAGGTGACGTCACCCGCAGGTGTAGCTTTCTGATGCGACTGAACTGATTCTGCTCCTGTGGCCGTGCGACCACTACGACGCCAGCGATTATGAATCATGTGGAAATATAAACCAGCCTTTAGTCTGGTTCATCACCAAGAACCCATTTGTAAGAGGACAGATTGTGGGTGTTAGCTCAAGACAGATTAGTTTATAGGATCCATAGAGCACTCAAACCCCTCCACCACGTTAAGGTGGCGGTTCACAGAGGGGAACATTTGGTGTGATGCAATTCTTTATGTTTGAGTGACTGCAGCAAAAAAATCTGAGTAAAAAAATCACAGGGTCAGTATTTGAAGAAACGTTAAAACAAAACGACTTTTGCTTATAAAGAGAACTAATGCAAACACAGCTCTGAGGTGAATAACGACAAAAATCCTTAAGAAATTATTTTGGATATTTATTAATTTGATTAAAATTGACAGACAAAAGAAAAGCTCAAAAGCTTTTAGAAAGTGATGTGTAGACAATAGGATCATGTGAAACAGCTATGAGATCTCTAAGGTGAAATGAAACTACAATAATTTAACATTTTACATAACAAAAGAAGAAGTTGGCATATTTTGAATTTAACAGAGAATAAAAAAAATCTCTAGATACAATTCTTAAAAAATAAACTTTTTTTCATATATTATAGAAATAAAAGTACTTTAGTTCGTCTTCTTCTGATCTTTAGTAGTATGGATTATGATGGTAACATTTTTCTTAATTCCATTGAATTAGCATTGATTGAAATCACATTAATTATTAGTTTCTAAGTAAAGGAAAACCCCAAAAGACATGTACTTAATTAATAAATATTTTAAGAAAATTTCTATTAATTTCCGGGGTTACTGGTATGCTTGTTCTTAGAACATTTGATTTACTTAAAATAACTAAAGACTTCAGAAGTTTTTTTTTTTTTAATTTATTATTTTTATC
>NW_023418911.1:0-3831 GCF_002922805.2 Oryzias melastigma
TCCGACAGGCAGACGCCCATTAAATACAACAAATACAACTGCCACTGTGTGATGGGGAGGCATCAGCAGAACCTTCAGGATTTCATAGCGCTGCCTGCCTTTTCTTTTAACCGTTGGCGTGGTCATGAATGTAGACGTGCAGAATTACTTCTCGACTAAAGAACAGAGGAGGTCCAAAGAATCACAAAAGGGATGCAAGTTTTCCAATCAACTTCAAAAACCTTAACAACAAAATAATCCTATCGAGAGGAATCATCGCAGGATAGTAATCGTGTTTTAATAGAGAGAAATCAGGCTGGGAAGTGTGTGCTAGCGAGTAGCATGCTAGTTCGGTATGTCGTTGATGTTTAAATATCTTATTTTAATAATGTTCTAAAACATGGCTGATGTTATTCACGCATATTTACGTGGGATCAGCAAAAAAACTGATGGAAATTCATGTTGATCTCATGTAAAAAGCCCATTGCTTCCCACACGTATTGTAAGTGAAGCTTTGGCATATAAGGAAGATGTACTTCCTCTCAGGCATGCAGGATTTTCATCGTCACTCTTCACATCATCAGTCGGTATGCACTGGGAGCCATTAGCTGAAGTACTCACTTTCTTCACAGCCAATCACAATCAAACTTCTGCCATTAAATTCAGTAAAGTTTGACTTTTTTCGCATTCCAGACATTGGTCGAATGTCCTGGTCCAAGTGTTCCTCCAGCCTTCCTCCGCCTTGTTCTGCTCCCAACTTGTGCGGTTCTGCCTTGAACTGGCGGGTCTCTTTACTTGGCCCAAATGTTGAACATGTTTCTTGGTCGCACAGGCCGGAGGAAGCCCAGCTAGAATATGCACTGTTCACCTTCCGCCCAGTGACATAAACACTGAAGAGAGCAGTTGTTGGGGAAGGAGTTGTCAATGCAAAAGGAATAAATTACACCCTGAGGAGGTCAGAATACTAAGTAGTTTGTCTAAGTGGTGTTACCGTAGAGTGACGTCATCACCAGTCACAAGCCCCCGTACCGATCGTGCAGGCCGTAGACTTGTGGTACTTACACAGGCTGCCAACGGGCTGTTGCCCAGTTTTGTAACTGCATTTACCCCACCTGTCACCGCACTGTCATCTCGTGACCACAAAATGGGCCACTCAAACCACTGACTGATGTCAAACGTTAGAGAAAATATGTCTAAGATTTTAACTATTTCTTAAAACCTTTGAATAAAAATGCAGTTATCACCTCCAGATTACAGATGCAGATTTGCTGAAAAACTTTCATTTAGATCGCTACACTGCTGCATTTTGGGATACGTGAGCATAGTCTAACTAAGAAAAACAGGTATATCTATGTATGTTGATTCAAAAAAAACTTAAGAATGTTTTTTTTTAAGTTTTAGGAGTCGATTTGACAGATTTATATATCCATTTGGCGCCACACGGTTAGGAATGTCTCCTCACAACATGAAGTTTTATTCCCAGCTGAAATTCTATGTAGAGCTCTTCTGATGCATGCAAGGGTTTTCTCCAGACACTACAGACCTCCCACAGTCCAAAAACATGCTTCATAGGTTGATTGATTACTATAAATTGTCTCAAAGAGTGACTGTGGGTGTGTATGGTTGTGGGAAAGGGATACAGCAGGTTATGAGAATAGATGGAGATCAGACTCACCACTTTGAAGTCCCCTGGCCTGCACTCTGTGCCGTGGAAGTGGCAGGACAGCAGCATGTCTCTAATGTCGTGACCTGTGCGGTCGTAGAATTCCCTCATGTTGAAGGGCCGCGGTTTAAAATTGTGAAAGTCCGCCTTGACCTTCAGACTCTCCAGAACGCTCTCCTCCACAAGGTGCACGTCTCTTATTTCATATCTAACAAAAGAAATGAGGGGTTAGAGGAATTTCTTTCGACGGTAGTTTATTGTGTGTAAAAACATTTTTTTCAAATGGGGGAAAAAAAGCCAGACAATAACAGCATTTGTTGCTTCTCTGAAATAAGTGCAGAAGTTTATTGTGTTGTATGTAATAAAGCTCAGACACAACCCCATAAACCTTGCTGGACAGTGGCTGGTTTAACAGCAGCTCCAGGCTAGAGCTTTGAATTCAAGTCCCACTTTTCAGGCTTCAAGAAAGAAGCGTTTCTGTTTGACTGTTGTTTTGGCCACGAGACGCCTGCTTAAATTTTCATGCGAGTTCTTAAACTGAATAACACCTTCAAACCTAAGACGCAATGAATTATTAAAGAAAGGGGAATATTAAAACGAAAGGGAATTTTTAGCAGCAGGGAAATCACAAGCGCCAGCTGAACAATGGAGTTAGCAGCCCACAGCAGAACAAAACAAGTACCGAGGAGCCCGTTTATGCCGTGTGAGGGGTGAGCTGCATCCTCAGGGTAACAGAGACAGACCAACTCGCACATCTTTTGAAGCGCTAAACTTGTGTGAACGTCTGAACTGGAGGAACCGCCACAAGAGCACGCAACCTCCACATCATCACCAAGATGTATCTTTTTTTATTTGCTAGGCAACAGTTAAATGATAAATGCTGTTTTTTTATTTGAGTTAAAAGCAGAGAAAGATGGTGAGCTTATTTAATTTCCATGATCAAAAATCCATGTCATATTATTACGCTGTCGTGTAATTATATCATTGAGCTGTCAGCGAAAGGCACTCAAAGCTAATTGGTAGATATCCAAACATCCTGATGCTGCAGAGGCCGTCAACATTCAGGCATGGCCCCATACAAACGGCTGCATTTTAATGGGCATGTACACACACTTCTGTGACATGGGCTATAATGAGGGATGATGTGCTGCAGCGATGTGCCACAACAAAAAACACATTACTGATGCTTGGCAAAGCACAGTGTCAACTGCCTGTGTCGCGCATTAGTTTTGCATGCTGCTGCAGACCAGATGATAATGGCAACACAGACTCAGTGACGATGTGAGGGGATAGAGATGAGGGTCTGCAGCTGAACACATGAAGAAGTCTGGCCCTTTGAGTTTAGGAAAAGATATAGATTTCTTTTGCCATCAAAATGTGGAAATGTGATGTTTTTGAATTATTTGTGGACATTTACTGACACCAAACCTGTATTGAATGCCGTCCGAGTTTAGCCACAGATAACGGAAAAAGTATCCAACTTCCTCAATCCCTGATCATGTCAAGACTTCATGTTTGTCCTTAAGTGTTCCATCTTCTGGCAGGATGTGTCGAGTGTACAGAGTACTAGTGCAAATACTGGATCATATGCAGCCTCTTAAACTGTTTAATAGCCTAACAAACTGGAAATACATACATTGATAATCCTTATCAATGTTTTATTTTCCTTGTAATATTGAGGCAACTCACATTTCAATTAGATTTTGAAACAAATATCAATGAATCCCAGATCTGCATTTATTTTAGAAATGTTTCTCTTTACTGTGAGATACTAGACCAGAGGTCTTCAACATGTGGCTCTTTTATCTCTCTTTAGTGGCTCTCTGGCTGAAGAAAAATAAAATAATGGTAATTTTCAAATAAAATTAGAGTCCTATTTTAGCTACATCCTAACATTTTTAGCTAGTTTGTTGTCTACTGGGGGTTTTAGGCTAATTTAGGGTTTAGCTTCTATTTTAACAACAGGCTAACACTTTTCACTAATTAGTTTATTGAGGAATTTTATTCTAATTTGGATTTTAGCCAATATTTTAGCCAAATCCTGGTGTTTTCAGCTAATTTGTTGTCTACTCAAGTTTGTTTTTTATAATTTAGAATCTAGCTTCTATTTTAGCAACATGCAACATTTTTGACTAGTTTACTGATGAATTTTAGGCTAATTTGGAGTATAGCTAGTAATTAAGCAACAA
>NW_023418912.1:0-3827 GCF_002922805.2 Oryzias melastigma
ATGTTCACAAACACACTGTGATCTGATGTTTAACAACTGTGGAGAAAAAAACTAAAGTACAAATAAACTTACTGTTTATTGATAAATCTCTGGTTAAAAATGTTTTTAAAATAGAAGCATTCAGCTTCTTTGTAGGTTTTCTACACTGACTATAGTTATTTATCAATGATTTTGATCATTGAACACATTGAAGCCCTTAAACAGCCATGTGGGGGCGCCCTTGATCTGCTTCAATGTAAAGTAACAGTTTTTTACTCATAACATTCATTAATTCAAGTAGATATTTCAGTTACTTTTCAATGGTAAGTGAAAAAAACATTCAGTCGGTCTTTCTCTTTTCCCAACATCTTTTTTTTAATATACGGTCAATGTAAGTTAAGCTATTACTGTAAGACCATCTCTGAAGAAATAAAGATGGAAATAGGAAAATCCAAATTACAAGAAACAAACTGAAGCTCAGATCAGGAGGTGATATCAGAGCTTGTCAAGGTTCAAATCTAAAACCTCCATTAACAAGCAGACAGAGGAAGACAAACAACAAGTCATTTTTGAAGGTGTTTCAGACTCAGAATGACCTCATGTTTTTAATAACTTCTTTTCCTGTTTTGAAAGTTCTGATTTTCTCCAGAACATCACAGCACTGAAATCCTCCCTTGTGTAGCGTGCAAGGGGGTCAAGTTCAATGAAGAATTTTACTTTGTCTCGTAAAGGGGCACCACCTTCCAAAAGGAAGGAAAAATTACTCAATGATGAAAGTTTATCAATTTTAGCTTTAAAATTGATTAAAGAGTAATCTTCAAAATCAATCTCAACACTTCAGGAAGTAAATTCTCATCTGAAGGGACCGTATCACAAAGAAAGAACAAGATGGACAACGACTGCCTTTTTGATATTTATTAAGAGATAAGCATGAAAATATATACAAAATAAACAAAGAAAATCAATGTAGTGTGTGTGTGTGTGTGTGTGTGTGTATGAATGTGTGAGAAAGTCGGTGGATGAGCAAAGTAATGCCTCAGAACGGTTTAAGAGAAAAATTGTAATCTAAAGAAAACAATTACGTTAAACTGTTCAAGACACTAGTCTGGATAAATCAAATTGGCTGTTATGACCACATCAAACCACAACAGTTTTGCTGAGAGGGTCTCCTCACCACGGTGGCTCGAAGCTGGACTTGGACTGGACTTTCAGACGAAGCTCACCAGACAAAGGTGTTTCTCCTGAGGCCGATGAGATGAAGAAAGCAGCAGCAGCTTTGGCTCAGGGTGTAGGAGAACGGTCGAAGACTCTTCTGGAGCTTACGGCCGGATGCGGCTGAAGTTCTGGTGGTCATCTGGGTTTGCACGGCCAAAAGAGTGGATGGTCGTCGAAAAAGTGTGCTGGATTTAAAGTTCACTGAAGTTTAGTCTCAAAGCGGATAGTTCAATCAGTTTCAAAAATATGATGCACAAACTGTGACGAGCTTCAAAATAGTTAAAAGAAAATGCACGACAGTTACCAAAAAGATAAAGGAAATAAAAACGGTCTTGGCACAAACTTAGTTACGTGGGGTAAGTTGAAATAAAAAACAAGACCAAAAAAGATTGGAAGAAGTTTCCTCTTCTTCCTAGAGCTGTTCTCTGCTCAAAACCCAAACTCCAACTGCCCTGAAGTGAGAGTGTGCATGACCTTTTGACCTCAGAGGAGGCCTTGCTTATAGCCAATGGCTGCAGGCACATGTCTCTAGTGGATCTAACAGTTTTCATGTTTCTATCTATTTAAACTATTTAGGAAAATAAAAGTTATTTCTCTTAAATGTTCTGAGCATTCACAGATGTGTGGGATCATCAATGTATTTCATGGTAAAAGTGAAGTTATGTGAAAACCAAACAATCATCAAATACTTTTGTGATAAACAAGTTTGCATAAAGTTTAAATCAGAATGATTTTAGCTAAAACAAAGTTTAAAAATCAACATTCAAACTCTTAATGAATAAACAATCAACTATGAAGAGATTTCTCATAGAAAAAGATCAACTACATGTAATTCTAATGTTTCTTAATTGTCAAATAGAGAGAATTAAATCAAAGCATGAATTGTATTTCATATCATTAACTCTTAACATGCAGTTTATCAATACACGATTAAATGTTGTCTAAACTCATATTCAGATGCAAATCACACATTCATGAACAACAAAGATTATAGTGGAAGTTTTGTCTGCTTCCTGTTGAAATCTGTGAATAAAGTTCAGTCATTTTCATGTTATTCACATTCAACACCACAAATAAAAGAACAGATGTTTAGAATCTTTATTTGTGAATAAAAGAATTGTAAATTCAAAGGTTCATCTCAGCTTGTTCTGAGCTGAGTTCCTGGGTCCTCCTTTGGTCCACGGGGTCGTAAAATCATAAACCTTCCAAAAGAGGTCTGCTATCGATCGTTCAGGGAGTGAGACAGAAAGGAGTCTTTGAAGACCTTTTAGGACAAATCTCTGTTTCCGTAAATCCTTCATAGGAGTTGTCCAGCGTTTTCCTTATCAAGAAATAGGGCTTGGGGAGGTCACAGACCTTTGGGGCTCAAGGCCTCATTTGGGCCTCTTAGCATCCAAGAGAGGCCAGATTCTCAAATGTCTCGATAAAATCTCCACAGAGGTAATTTATGGCCTTGGGAGGTCTGAGTAAATCAAAGTATTCCTGATTATGGTGGACTTGCAGTTTTTCTTTAATTTCCCATCCTTTGAGAAGTGAAACACGTCAGAAGGCATCATAGCATGCTACACTTGTTCCACTGAATGACTTTGTCTGACACTGTTTTAAAATTTGACCCAAACATAGAATCTATAGTGAAAGCAGCAGCAGCGGCGTTCCCCACAGCACTGCATGGTAACTCAAAAAACAAGATTAAATTAATGAAAAAAAACTAAAATAAAGCTTAAATTATGTGTAAATAAATGTATATTTTTAACAAATACAAATGTGTGTCTTTTAATTGAAATAAAATATACCTAAAAATGTGTATTGGTGAGTGTTTGGTGCCAGTTACTGCCCTGATGGCGTGGCAACGTAGGCAGCCATCACAATCCCTGAGATCCAGCAGACGAGTTTGAACTTCTTGTAAAAGTCAAAGAGGAGCAACTTTTATTTTTGTCTATTTTCAGATTTTCTCTCTTCACGTTCATTATTTAATTCCTCTGTTCTTATTATCCTCTACTCCCTCTTAACCCTCATTCTACTCTCCCAGACAGAGACAGTGAAGTGATGGTTCATAAAAAACTCTGAATTCAGAATCTCTATGAAGTATTGAACTAAGATGATTCTGACTTTAGAATTTGTAATTATATTCACATTAAAGTTAATGGCTAAAACAAAAATCATGAGGACATTTGTCATAATTAAAACAACAGAAGTTATGTATGTGTTGTGGTTTTTTTTTTATTATTATTGTTAAGCCACAGATAACGGTATGAAGCTGCAGAACACAAACATCTGCAGGAAGTTTGATCGTCTTTCAGCAGCATTTCCTGTAATAAAAACCACTGAGAGCAGATTCATATCTGCTGCTGTTCACTCATCAACCTCTCTCTCTGCTCTCTGTCTTTATTCTGATTCATGGAAACTTTTATATTTTTATGTTCTTGAAAGAATAAAAAACAGAGTTTAATTTATTTGAAGAGGAATAAGCAAAAATTGCATCATCAAGGCTTATATTTATGTTTATTTTAATAAACACAGTTACATTTAAAGAAGATGGATCACTGTGTATAAAAAAATATTAAAACGAAAAAGTAGAAATCAATGTGACATCTTCATAAAACATCTACTGACACAGTTTGATGAAGAATCTG
>NW_023418913.1:0-3814 GCF_002922805.2 Oryzias melastigma
ATCGGATCAACATAACTCACTTCTCTCGATTGGAAAGAAAATTTTAATCCGAATGAGTCTGACCGGATCAGAGTATTCTGAGTGGCGTGTCTACTTGACAAATTTTTAATCTGATCAGGTGTTTATTCTGATTACTTGTATCTATGTAAACGCAGCTACTGTTTTGTTTGCTTCAGTGCCAGTGCATTTTTTCACCCTATAAATTACTCTTAAGGGCTGTAAAATTCGAAGAGAAAAGGAAACAGCTTTGAAAACACTTTCAAAATAATTATTTTTGATTAAATTCAGCAGATAAAATAAGACATAGAGATATGTTATTGATTTCTCTGTGCTGATTTTATTTTGTTACCTGACATGTGATTATGTTTTCATGCAAGTGAGACAGATCATTACAGAAAAAGCCATAATTCTAGGAAAAATTCTAAATGTACACCTTAATGATAGGAAATTGGATCCAACGGGCCAAAAACATTTATCAAGATTTTGTGAGGATGCATGTTTCTTTTCTTTTTTGTGGTTATTTGTCTGTTTTTCCCTTACGTTCTCAGAGCAGTCCTAAGACCTGAACATCTCCGGATCAGCTCAGTCAAAGCTAAAATCTGTTTAAAGATGCTTATTTAGTTGACTGGAGGAAAAACACCTGATAGAAGTGAAGCACTGAAGCAAAGCACCAAAATGTAACATGGTGGCAGTACTGTCGTATACTTTTGGTACCCATCCCTATTGTTTTCACTGATTATTTTGGCCAACATTTTCACCCTTCACCCACAAAGATCTGTCAGGTTCACCCCCACTTGTGTGAATCCATGTTGAATAAAAACAGGTTAACATGAAATTTTCCTTTAAAAACCTGAGCCGGCGTTCTCATGCTGGTTCTCAAGCCTCCTCGTTCTAGGCTCCACTCCCAGAATGATCCGGCTTTGAGAAACTTCTCCACAAGTTTTTGCGTCAAAGGAAAATACATTTAAAACAGAGTGACTCTGGTCATTTGTCCATAGAGGCTTTGCTGCTGCTGTTTGTGTACTTTTTGTAGCGCAAATCTGCTCCTCAGAGGAGGAACTGTCCAATGTCACAGTTTCTCCTAGTTGAGCAGATCTCCCACAAAATCTTCTTGACGTGTCTAACTGGTATTAGACCCACAATGCATTGGGTGGATTGTTATTGAATTTGGTTGGCCCAGAAATGCCCAGGTCTTCTTCCAGAGTTGTCTGAGCTCAGGAATGTCCGTTCTGGTTCTTCAGTCTCCTCTCATATTTTTAGCTGTTTTTTGCATGTTTTGAGTTTTAAAAAAGTTTTTTTTCTGTGCAGTTTACGGGTCAGTGTCAATGTCGGGACGGCTTTGGAGGTCAGACGTGCAGGGACTGTCAGGAGAACTTCTGGGGAGACCCCAGGACACTCTGCAGAGGTGGGAAGCTTCCGTTTGTTTTCCTCTTTCATGTTTTGTTGTTGAGGATTACAAATGAGCAGAGGTGAGTGTGAATCTTTTCTGGCTGTTCCTGCTCCTCAGCTTGTGACTGTGACTGGCGTGGGATCGAGACCTCCCAGTGCCACCGAGCGACCGGCCACTGCGTCTGCCAGCAGGGCGTGTCCGGGGTCCGCTGTGACCAGTGCGCTCGGGGCTTTTCCGGCCAATTCCCCAACTGCCAGCCCTGTCACCAGTGCTTTGGGGACTGGGATCGGATTGTGCAGGTGCGGCTCTGACACGCGGCTGACAGTGGACGTTAAACGTTGACCCTTAAACATGTGGCATCGTTGCAGGACCTGGCAGTGCGGACCCAGGCCCTGGCGGAGCAAGCCCACGAGATTCAGACCACCGGACTTATTGGGCCTTATGAGAAACTCTTTAAAGACCTGGAGGAGAAACTGGCTCGAGCTCAGGGGATCGTCAGCGAACGCAACGCCACGGCCGCCGCCGTCTCTACTTTAATGGAACTCATAGAAGATCTGAGGTAAATCTGCTGGATTCCACTGCTTACTTTGTCTAAAAAGAAAGAAAGAAAATGTTTCTGACTCAAAAAATCTAATGAGAAGAACCAGAAAAAAAGTAAATCTTACAACATATTCTTCCTCTTTCATCCCTGTAGCCCTTTCTTTGTTTCATTCAGCTTCAGAGCTCCAGTTTGAGAAAATGTTTAACTTTCTTCGTGTCTCATAGAGCACAAATCGGCGAAACAACCGACACCCTGAACCGCCTAGAGGGAGACCTAACCCTAGTTCAGGACAGCAACTCTGAGGCCAGCAAGGAGCTGAGCGCTCTGGAGAGGGAGGCCAAAGAACTGAACCTGACCTCAGAGCAGCTGCACCACCAACTTGACATCCTCAAAAACTCCAACTTCCTCGGTGAGCCAGAAGTCCAGTCGAGCGTCGTTTTTATCCTCCGGTCAGAAAGAGTTCATCTCTTTTTTCCCCTTCTAGGTGCGTATGACAGCATCCGCAGCTCCTACAACAGGTCTCGCGACGCAGAGCGGCGAGCAAATGAATCGACTATAACGCGGCCCAGCACGGTCAGCCAGTCTGCAGACACCCGCCGCCGTACAGAGCGCCTGATCGCCGCCAAGAGGGATGACTTCAACCGCAAAAACGCTGCAAACAAGCGCGGGCTGGGAGACCTTAACGCCAAAGTACAGGATCTGGACATGAGCCGGATCAACGAGAAGGTTTAAATATTTACACTTCAGTCGTTCAAAAAGAGATCCTAATCATTTATGTATGACAACCTTAACATTTAATATTACATTTTTCTGTTTTGTGCAAATAATATTCTTCTCAATAAAGATTGAAAAAATAGATACAATTTTAATATAGTATTACATATTAAATATTTTAGTAAAAAAAAAAAAACTTTTATAAAAATGTTTACAAAGCCTACACATGTGGTTTAAGTATGAATATTGAGGTAGATCTGCTTTGAAGATGCTATTTCTTTCAGTTTAAAATTATGAAAACTGTTAAACGCAGTTAATCTGTGTTTAACATGCAAATATAATAAAAAAAGAGGCTTACTTTACTGTTATGGACACACTTTACAGGTAATCTTAGTGTGATTAATAGGAATGAGCCGTTTGTTTTATTCCTGATACCATTGAGAGAGATTTGTTTTTTTGATTTTATTTTTTTTTCTATCTATCGAGTTCCTAATTCAACACTTGCACAAAAAGCAAGTCAGCTCTGGATTAAATACCTTAAATGATTAATATGCAGGTTTAATTGCAAGGGAGGACTTCAAGGGATTAAAGTCCTACTCCAACTTTAGATTTTTCTATTTTCAAAGCGTTCACAGTTTTTAGCCCAAATCAAAGAAGGCATAGGTTGTGTCCAAAATCCTCCCTAACCTCTAACTCAAAAACTATATAGTGCAGGACTATATAGTGCCTTGGATTTTACAGGAATTCGGACACGATGTTCACTACTTTTTTTTCATTTTTCCAAACGCCGGATATGACTTCATTGATTACACGAAGTCAAATCGAATCAATACGACCTTTTCACTATGTTTATGACTCCATTGTGTTCTGATGGCGAAAATGTGGATGCTTTTTCAAAAATTACATTTAAACATGTTTTTTTTTTGTTCGAAATTGCTTAGCCGCAATGCATTGTGGTCTATATTGGTTAATCTTGTGAGAATCGATGGATACTAGTTTTTTCTCCTGTACAATCATTTTTTTGTTAGAAATTGTTCAAACTATTTTTGCTGACAAAATACATTTTGGCAGCTCTACTGAGCTTGTATTTTCCTGGAAATGCAGTGGAAAGAGTTATCTCACATTTTTTATTACCTTTAGGAGTTTCCAAATTCAAAAATAAATGAGTA
>NW_023418914.1:0-988 GCF_002922805.2 Oryzias melastigma
GTACTTTAAAAAGCTTTGTGCCAATATGCAACACTTTAAGTTAGCACCGATAAGCAAAACTTTATGTTAGCACGGACAAGCAAAACTTTACGTTAGTACCAATAAGCAACACTTTACGTTAGCACCGATAAGCAACACTTTACGTTAGCACCGATAAGCAAAACTTTATGTTAGTACCGACAAGCAAAACTTTACGTTAGTACCAATAAGCAACACTTCACGTTAGCACCAATAAGCAACACTTTACGTTAGAAACGATAAGCAACACTTCACGTTAGCACCGACAAGCAACACTTTACGTTAGCACCGATAAGCAAAACTTTACGCTAGCACCGATAAGCAACACTTTACGTTAGCACCAACAAGCAACACTTTACGCTAGCACCGATAAGCAACACTTTACGTTAGCACCGATAAGCAAAACTTTACGCTAGCAGCAATAAGCAACACTTCACATTAGCACCGATAAGTAAAACTTTACACTAGCAGCAATAAGCAACACTTCACGTTAGCACCGATAAGCAACACTTCACGTTAGCACTGATAAGCAACACTTTACGTTAGCACCGACCAGCAACACTTTACGTTAGCACCGATAAGCAAAACTTTACGCTAGCAGCAATAAGCAACACTTCACGTTAGCACCGATAAGCAACACTTTACGTTAGCACCGATAAGCAACACTTTACGGTAGCACCCTTGGATCAATATGCAACACGTTCTGCTAGCAAGTTTGTATCGATATGCAACACTTCACATTAGCATGTTTTCAAAGATTTGCAACAATTTACTTTAAAAAGCTTTGTGCCAATATGCAACACTTTACATTAGCACAGATAAGCAACACTTTACATTAGCACAGATAAGCAACACTTTAGGTTAACATGCTTGGATCAATATGCAACACGTTCCCTTAGCACGTTAGCATGTTTTCACAAATATATACAACAATTTACATTACCAAGTTTGCACCTATATGTAACACTTT
>NW_023418914.1:2247-3810 GCF_002922805.2 Oryzias melastigma
CATAAACCGTTAAATACTATAAAGTATGGCATTTCAGTACAAATCTGCTTTTCTCAGCTTCAGATTTAATTGATTTACTTTAGATATGTAGACAAGTTACTATTGTAAATTGTCGTATTTTGCAGTTGGTTCCCCGGGGGCCGGATCCGGTCCTCCAGATCATTTTATTTTATTGTTATTAATGGCCCGATGTTATTTGCGCTTATTTATAACTTGTATAATTTTGATTTGTGCGATTTAGTTTGACGCCTCTGCTGTAAAGTGCCAACACTTTACAAAAGTGTTGTGTTTTGCGCAAAACTGCTTATCTCGACATCAGAATTTGTAGGTTTATGTTGATTGTGTAAACATTTTAGTGCTGTAAAGTGTTACATTTTAGCGCAAAACAGCTTTTCTTCGCATCAGAATCAGCTGATTTACTTTAAGTAAACACGTTACTTCTGTAAAATGCTGCATTTCAACACAAATTCGCATACGAATCAGCTAATTTATGATTGCGTAAACACTTACTTTACTATACTTTTACTTTTTTCTTTACTTTACTTTACATTTCAATGCAAAGTTGCTTTTTTTTTAACCTGAAGAATTAGCCGATTTACTTTAAATACGGAAACACTTTACTGCTGTAAAGTGTAGAATTTGCGCAAAACAGCTTTTCTCCGCTTCAGAATTTGTAGGTTTACGTTGATTGTGTACACTTTTTAGTACTGTAAAGTGTTGCATTTTAGTGCAAAACAGCTTTTATTTGCATCAGAATCAGCTAATTTCTGATTACGTAAATACTTACTTTACAACGGTAAAGTTTCGTATTTCAATGCAAAGCTGCTTTTTTTCTGTCAGAGGATCAGCTAATTTACGTAAAATATCAAAATACTTTACAGGCATAAAGTGTTTTCATATTTTTTGTGCAAAACAGCTTTCATCTGCTTCAGAATTAGTAGATTGTGATAGATAAACTGATTGTGTAAACATTTTACTTCTGTAAACTGTTGCATTTTGCTCAAAACGGCTTTTCTCCATTTAAAAACTCATAGGTTTACGCAAAGCTGCTTTTCCCAGCTTTAGGATCTGTTGGTTTACGTTGTGTGAACACTTTACTACAACAATCAGTGCAAAGCTGCTTTTCTCTTTATCAAAATGAGCTGATTTATGTTACAGGTAGTTTACTTCAATTAAGTTAACTCTTCTAGTACTATAGTGTTTCAGTGCAAGTTTGCTTTTACATGCTCAAGAAGTCGTTAGTTTACGTCAATTGCATAGACACTACACTACTGTAATTCACAGCAAGGAATTAGATGGATTTAATTCATTTGTATTAAAGGTTAAAGAGTTATGGCAGTTCATAGAATGCCAGCATTAAAGCTTAAACTGTGGTGTTAAAGGGTTAGACATATCCAAAAGTTTCCTACTTGTTTCCCTTTAGAATAATGACTGTCAAATTTAGCAATTTAGCAATTCTGTTTAATCTAAAGTCCTTTTTACAGCTTTATATTTTTCTGGAAATAACCATTTTTGTTTTTTGCCATTTTGCTAGAAAACAACTTTGAATTAAAGGAGAAGGTG
>NW_023418915.1:0-3808 GCF_002922805.2 Oryzias melastigma
TTTTCATTGGATATGGACTCGTGGTATTATGGCTTCTCGTTAGAGCAATTTCTGCAAAGACGAATACTTTTAGAAAGAAAGCCGACACAAAGCCAGGTGCTTTCCGACCAAACCCGATACGCATGCTCCAACCCTCTTTCGCCACGCGGCAAATTCGCTGCTCGCCGCCCGGCAAGAAGTGTGTTTCTGTGGCCGCATGTGGGAGGAGCTACCAGCTCTGTCTGTGGATGTCTCACTTGGAATAAATAGAGGACACATTGAGGAATAAGGTTTTTTTATTGTGAAGAGTTCTACAAAAATATCAGTAATCATGTCTCCATGTTTGAGTTTATATTACTCAGGGTTCAGGGGGCTGTGTCTGTATGACAGCCGCTTCCACTGTGTTTCTGTGTCTCTGCGTCTGAGCTTGAAGGCTCTCTGTTTGGTATTAATCTGAGGGGGGGAAATAAAATTAGGAGTATAAACTTTGATCATTTTCCCCAAATCTTCCAGCGTCGCCAGAAAACATTAAATCTCAATTGAATACAAACCTCTCTGTCAAAGCACAAATCTTTATTAACGCAAAAACACAAATGTTAAAGGATACATGGAGTCATGGCAACAGAACGCTGCTGTTTCAATGGAGCACAGGCAGACATCAACCACATCAATCAGCTCCCTTATTTCTTAACCGCTTTTCACAAATACGACTCAAATTAAAGCTTAGAAAATGATTGATTTGATGGTATATTTAAATATTTATTATCTATAAAGATTCATTTGTAAATAGAGCAATAGTTGCACATTCTACTGTTACAGATAATGCATTGCTGTCAAATGAACAGCTTCTAAATATCAGTGAGTTTTTATTTTGCCTTTGTGCTAAAATCCATAAAACTGAGCTTGTAAATGGTTTTCACCCAAGACCAGAAATGAGGGAGATTGATGAAGTTTAATGGCATGAATGAGCGATAAAGTTTAGTAACAAAGTCATATACATCTCAATTGCATTCAAAATTATATTCAAATAGACGATTTCATAGTACTTTGAGAGTAAGGCTCAAGCTAGCATCTTTAGCTGATGTAAGAAACATTTTTCAACTTGAGAACTTGGATGATAACATGAAATACATCTGAAAACTGTCAAGATTCAAAAGCAGTAAATGTTGTGGCAGTTTTAAAAAGTTTACATCCACAGCTCCTTCACTAACATCTGCTCTCTGCTGTGTTTATGTCACTGAGCAGAAGCTAGCGTTAGCGTTAGCGCTGTTTATTCTAGCTGGGCTTCTTCAGTCTGTGAGACCAAGAAAGAAGCTCAACAGTGACGCCACGGATTAAGAAAATTATCTGTGAACTCACTTACACGTCTTACAACAAAAAAAGTGCAACAGAGTACAAAATTCAGGCTCTTAAAGTAGCTAGCTACGTGCTACTTTGCTAGCACGCGTGCATCTTGACCGCACATTTTATGTCTGTCCATCATGAATTGCCATCAGTTTTTGTGCAGGTTGAACGTAAATACATGCGATTAACATCCACCATGTCTTCAAACATGAAACATTAATAAAAACATACATCAAAGAACCAAACTAGCATGCGACTCGTGAGTTGCTAGCACCCTCTTTAGCTCACAGTTTAGCTTCCCAGCCTGATTTCTCTATATTAAAATACAATTCCTGTCCTGTGATGATTCCTCTCCATCGGATTATTTTGTTGTCAAGGTTTTTGAGGTCGATTCCAAAACATTGCGTCCCCATTTGTGGTTCTTTTCGTACTTATTCGGACCTCCTCCATTCATTACTCGATGCATAGTCATGCTGCACGTCTGTCACGCCGTGTGTCAGTCATACATATCATTGGGGAAAACTGTGGTGGCGTTCTGAGTCAGAGAGACGAGACTCAAAACTACCAGGTCATAGATCAGCCGGAGTGATGTCCTGGATGGATGGATCAGCTGATCCACAGTGGAGGCGAGACACGGCCCCTCAACGCCACGCCAGCAGCAGCAGCGGAAACATACATTTTCTGAAGTATGGCTTCTTTCTCCCAGAACACGATGAAGTTCTACTGAAAACGTCCTTCCTTCAGTGACGTTGGTTTCCTCCGTCTGTCAGCCCCCCGTCACACGGAGGGGGGGGTTTTAGTCATGAGCTCTCATCAAACCACAGCAGTGTGTGCTGGCGGCGCAGAAATACACCGCCGAGTCTGACTCTGTGGCGCTCAGGAGGGTCAGACCTCCTCTGCGGACGTCTTCTCTGGTCATCTTGAACTGGGATTGAAACTCCTTCTCCAGGATGGGCTCCGAGCCCGTGTATCCGTATCCGATCAGGTTCATCCCACCGCTCCGGGTTTGCTGGTACCAGAGCATCACGTTGAGACTACTGTCGTTGTGGCGACATTTCATCTCCACCTTCTTCTCGCTCTGGGTTATTATTGGAAAAGTTGGGTCAAATGTGACCGCGTCTGCTTCATCTGTGAGGAAAAACGAGAAAATAATCTCAGTTTAAGGACTAAATAGACGCCTGGAAAGTACAGAAAATTCCGAACTTACATGGAAGGCAGAGCAGAACACAAGTGATGAAGGCTGAGAACATCCTGCAGGTCCGTTCTGCTGCCGATCTGCACAGACTGACTCACAGCACGAGGTTTTGGTGAGGGAGTGGCATCAAACCACAGCAGTGTGTGCTGGCGGCGCAGAAATACACCGCCGAGTCTGACTCTGTGGCGCTCAGGAGGGTCAGACCTCCTCTAACGACGTCTTCTCTGGTCATCTTGAACTGGGATTGAAACTCCTTCTCCAGGTTGGGCTCCGAGCCCGTGTATCCGTATCCGATCAGGTTCATCCCACCGCTCCGGGTTTGCTGGTACCAGAGCATCACGTCGAGATTACTGTCGTCGTGGCGACATTTCATCTCTACGCTCTTCTTTCTCTGGGTTATTATTGGAAAAGTTGGGTCAAATGTGACCGCGTCTGCTTCATCTGTGAGGAAAAATGAGAAAATAATCTCAGTTTAAGGACTAAATAGACGCCTGGAAAGTACAGAAAATTCCGAACTTACATGGAAGGCAGAGGAGAACACAAGTGATGAAGGCTGAGAACATCCTGCAGATCCGTTCTGCTGCTGAGCTGCACAGACTGACTCACAGTACGAGGTTTTGGTGAGGGAGTGGCATCAAACCACATCAGCGTGTGCTGGCGGCGCAGAAATACACCGCCGAGTGCTTCTGCCTCGCCTCCCGTACAGTCAGAACCCCCTCCACGGTGCCTTTCCTCGCCAGCGTGAACTCCTGCTCCATTTGGCCCTCGTAGTTCTGACTCGTTTCGTATCCGTACCCGATGAGGGTCATGGTGGCGTCCTCTGAGCGCCGGTACCACAGCATGAGGATGAGGGCGCTGTCATCGTGCCTGCAGTTGATGTGGACCTCGCTCCTCTCCTTCACGATGAGAGAAGAGGACTGGTGGAAGGTGACGGCGCCCGCCTGACCTGCAGAGGAGAAGCAGCAGATCAGGATGAATGTTCATGGATTTTTATTATTTTAATGTCAGGATGAGTTCTGGAACCTCACAGCAGAACCAGACGCAGAGGAACCCAAAGGTTTTCACAGGTGAAGACATGATCCAGCTCTGATGTGAGGACAGGAGCTCTCAGCCTGAAGAAGGAGCTGTTGTAAAGACCAGCACGACGAGGAGGTGAGCTCTGTCTCCCTCTGCTGGACAAACCGGGTCACTGCAGGATGGACTAGAAATCCTAGACTCGATTCTTTTCACTGACTCGAGTTTACATGAGGGCTGCACGGTGGCGCAGTGGTTAGCGCTCTTGCCTCACAG
>NW_023418916.1:0-1102 GCF_002922805.2 Oryzias melastigma
TTCATTACTGTAGAACATGATTTTTTTTATGTACAAGATTCATGTTGGCATAACACGATTTATTTACGTGCAACCGATGTCCATGATATTTTCATGTAAATCCAACAGACCTTTTTTTTCAGTGTAGAGATTTATTATTTCCAATTAACTTTTGTTTTTTAAACCATTAAAGACTGAGAAAAGCGGGATACTCTGTGGATAGTTTGACAGTCTGTTACTGCCTCCTCGTTCTCTGGCTGCAGCTCGATGCAGCGACGTGTCCAGCGGAGCTCACACCATGAATATGCCGGCAGACAGACGCTTTTGTCGAATGATCCCAAGAACAAATCTAATGATACGACCACTGATGTTGCTAATGATTATTCTAATGATTTGGCTAATCATTTTGTCAAAGGTATTGTCATGGCGAAATCCATTGGTAAGGAAAATAGCATCAATAATCTTTTTGACAATGAAATTGTCAAAAAGATTGACAATGAAATTGCAAATAATATTGTCTATGCTATTGTCATAGTGAAATCGAATGGTATTGAAAATAGCATGAATAATCTTACTGACAATGAAATTAAAAATAAGATTCAGAATGACATAGCAAATCATATTGACAAGGAAATTGCCCATTATATTGTCTATGCCTTTGTCATGATGAAATCCAATGGTATTGAAAATAGCATCAATAATCTCACTGACAATGAAATTGCCAATAATATTGTCTATGCTATTGTCATGGTGAAATCCAAAGGTATTGAAAATAGCATCAATACTCTTAATGACAATTACATTTAAACTAAGATTCAGAATGAAATTGCCAAAAGTATTGTTAGGGAAATTGTCAGTGACATTGTCAGTGGTATATCCAGTGATGTTGCTAATGGCATCTCCAGTGACCATTCCAACATGAGGACCAAGACCAGATCCTGCAAGACAAAGCAAAGCATATGGGTTATAAAAAAAGAAATGATAAAGAACCAAACAATAGAAAGTAAACAAAAACACTAAATGAATTCACAGCAAGAAGGCCCTGGTTCAAGTCCTGGCTGGGGGATCTGAGACAGAACCACCAACTGGGACCTTTCTGTGTGGAGTTTGCATGTTCTCCCCG
>NW_023418916.1:1187-3806 GCF_002922805.2 Oryzias melastigma
CTTCATAGGTTCATTGGTGACTCTAAATTGCCCCTAGGTGTGAGTTTGTATGGGTGAATGATTGTGGCCCTATGACAAATTGGCAACTTGTCCAGGGTGTACTCTAGATTGGAGCATGCAATGTGGGCGGGGCTAAACGCGTTATGTTCCACCAACTGTATGTGATTCTTCTACTCCCGTCACAGGAAAGGTTGGCAATGTCATTTGCAGGTATTTATGTGCAACCCACATAAAAACTGATGGAAATTCACGTTAGCCAAACATATGCAGCCAAATTGCACATTTCTGCATGTCTGCACACTCTGCATGTATTTTAATTGCTTCACATGGCTGATGGTGTTGTTAGCTATAGGTATTTAAAGTTAAAGTTAAAGTTAAGTGTTAGCTATCATGGACCTGACCAAGTTGTGTTGAATGTGTCCTCAACATTTGAGCCACCTCCTGGGGGAGCGGTCAGCTGCAGACATCTACGCTCAGGAACCATTTGCTGGTTTAACCGTAACCATAATCCTATGGTTCATACAGCCAAGGATAAAAGTTCAGTGCCCTGGCTGCACGTTTTAAGAAAAGGACGTCCGAATACTCACTTTCTTCAAGGGAATATTGTTTCTTAAAAAAGTGCCTCAGCTTTGTGAAGCTGATCTGGTTTCCTTTGTCAGTAAGAATCTTCCTCGTTTAGAAGAAGATTCTCTCTGGAGGTTGGATGTGAAGCTGGTTCTAGGAACACATTTCAACAATCTGCCTCTGGATAACTTTTGGATTAACCTGGTACCTAGTGAACTGGTAAAAAGAAAAGAGTGTCTATTCACTTGTAATTTTTCAAAATATGTGCAGCCAGTGTAGATCTTTTTTCTTGACCGGGTTAAGGTTAGGATTACGGTTACGGCTAAACCACCAAATGGTTGTGGCTGTTTCAGCAGCTCTGGACCTTAGATGCTAATCATGGATTTTGTCAGATCAACCTGGATGATGAAAGCTTAAGACTCTATACATTTAACAGTCTTTAGAGTTTTCATGCATACCTTTAGGCATCTCGTCAGCTCCTGAAGTGGATGGTGTTGTAGTCATCATAAAAGATGTATCCATTTGGGGTGATTCTGGAGAGGAACATTATTACAGACTAAAATAGAAGTTATACAGACTAAAACAATATAACCTGAAACTGAAGAGGAAAAAAGGAACTAAAGAAATCAAACACATTAGACGTTACGGGTTCTTTCACAGTTTTACCTTTCAGCATCTCATCAACACCTGAAATGTTCTGGAGGGTTGTAGTCTCAATGGTTGAGGATGGGGAAGGTGTTGTAGTCATCATGGAAGATGTATCCATCTGGGGTGATTCTGGAGAGGAACATTAATACAGACTAAAATAGAAGCTATACAGACTAAAACAATATAACCTGAAACTGAAGAGGAATAAAGGAACTAAAGAAATCAAACACATTAGACGTACTCTCACAGATAAAGGTCTGAAACCAGAAAAAGTGAGATTAGTGAAACGGTTACTTCTACCTCAAGATTGAACAGAGGTTTTAAAGAATATTAAATTCATACCAAACGATCAGTGCTCAGGAAAAGAGCTTAGAACATGTTAAACAGTTCATCACCAGTGATCCAACTCTGAAGCTTCATAACATTAACGAACCAGCGTTGAAGTTCACAAGGGAGCATCTTATTGCACCCCGTGGTCTACGGGTCATCAGCACTAACTGACTGTCGGCAAAGACATGCTCAGGTAGAAAAAGAGATTCTAGATATTGTGAGAAGTTTCATCATTTTGTGTTCAGTGTTCCTGAGATTTCAAAGATACATCTTGAAGCTACGTACACACCAAACATTTGATGGATGTTCAAGGACGATCTAAAAGCGTCTTCTTGAATGTAGTTCATGATCTTCACACTGGACAAGCAGGGAGGGGCTATTCTTCTTCTTCTTTTCTACTGTTCATTACTGTTCACCACCTCCAGATGGAGAAGGCTTGATGTAAAATGTTCATATACATAACATTAGCATGAGGCTCATGGATGTTGTGTAAAACATGTCTAGACCACGTCAAAGCTTGTTCAACATGAACACAAATCCTAAAGAAGCTGCAGATCTCAGATTCTACAAGCTTCAGTCTGAAAGGAGATCAGAAACAGAAAGGTGTTTTCCTCACCTGGACAGTCGTGTGTTTCCTCGGTTCTCTGTGGAACTGAGCAGAAGTTGTGTTAGATCAGGTTTATCTGGTTACAGGTTTGAAAACTTTGTTCATTCTGCTCTAAAGAAAAATGACTTTTCTATTTTGTTTTCTGTAGTTTGTCACTTAAAAAATAGAATCTAAATACATTCAAGAGTTTGTGGACGCTGATACATTTATTAAGGTTTTTTATTTTGTTTTTGTCTAAATGTTGAGGTTTAACTTTAACTGGATACACAAAGTTGATATTTTATTATTTTATCATATCACAGTTTTTTGGTCGACTTTGACAAAACAGAACAAAAAACAAAGACAAAAATGTTCTTGTTTAAAATATCATTTAAAAACAGTGTTGCTGGGCTGATTATCTTCCAATTTTCATTGGTTTCTAAACCGTCACGTGACCCTAAAGAGGAACAAGCTGGTGAGTGATGCTGATG
>NW_023418917.1:0-3805 GCF_002922805.2 Oryzias melastigma
AAGACACACACAGAAATACACACTAAAGGCCTAGGGCCGTAACAACATCATTCATATAGAAAATCAACAATTAAATAACAGATTTTGTTTTTGTCTGGGACAATGTCAGTTTTCACAAAAGTTTACTCATCAGACCGTCGTTCAGCAATAATCATCAATTTGTATTAGTTTTCTTCCACCTTGTTCTTCATTCCTTAACCCAATAAAAGATCTTTTTCTGCTTGGAACTGGAAGGTTTTCAAGAGGCAACCATACACTTGACAAAACCTGTGGCAGACCTTAGCCCTTGTGCTATCTTGTGGACTCCAGATGACCCCACTTTTGATGTGATCAAGCCTTGGGCATCACAAAGATTAGTCATGCTTGTGATGGCATTTTAATTGTATTTAGACAAGGCTGGATAAGGCAAACAAGATCATTGTTTTCCTGTTGTGAGGCTAGAGTGAACAACATGGATGAGGTCCTCTGGTCTGAGCTGCACACGGAAAAGATGTAGTGCAATAAATGTGAAGCTGAGTTTACAATAAAAAAATAAAATAAAGAAGAAAATGTTTGAATACTATTTTACTTTATTTTTAAGGGGGTAGGGGTTTACCTTTCTTTATAAACCCTTTTGTGAAATGTGTCAAGAGTTTTCTTGTGTAGTGTGTTGTGATCGCTGCGTGTTTGATACTTTTGACTATAGAGTGGTTATTGTGACCTCAAAGTGAGCTTTTGACTTATGAGTTAAGTATTTTGTATATTTTAAAAATATTTGGTTAAATTGGTTTAATGTTTCAGAAAATGTGTTTTAGCATTTGGGAAAAACTGTAAAATATGTCATAACCTCATTACTCATGAGAGACAATGAAACACGCGTCCTGCCAAACAAGTCCGTGTCAGGTGTTGAGGAACCAGAGCACCTCTATGGAAAGTGGGCTACTGGAACAAGAAGGAAATGGACTAGATATGAGAACAAGGTTCCGTTATGCCTCGTTTCCACTGAGCGGTCCAGACCAGAATGGAACGGACTGAACTGGACTTTTGAGTGTTTCCATTACAAAATGGACCCGTTAAGCAGGACTGACTGGTACTATTTCTGGTCCCCCGTTGGTCGTAGGTTCATAGAAAAATGGAATGGACCCGTTAGGGTGGAGCTTCTGTCGTCAGGTTTTACAATAACAGGAAGCGTCCGACCAGCGCTTTTCCCCACTCAAGGTGCAAACTGAAAGTTTTTTTTCCTATTCTCGGCTGTATTCTTCTTTGCCCCCCCGCCCACAATCTTCTTGCAAAGATGAATACATTCTTTACATACACTTTTCCCCTATGTGGCTGGATGGCTCAGTAGTCTGGGTTTAGGGCTGCTACACAGTTAACCTGGATTCAATACCCAGGGTGTGCACAACTGGGGTCCACACACATCAAAACCACTTCTGATTGTGCTTTGTAAATCATTTATTGAAGAACACTGGAGCATTCTTTGTGAGACAAGGAATTAGTGTTAGAAAATATTTTTGTGGGGGTGCAGTGAGTCTAGTCACAATATGTGCAAAAGTCTGCTCAAACTAGTTCTAACCGCTTTTTAAGCTTCAGCTCCTTATTCCCTCATCCTGCATGTCTCCGCTGAAGGACAACTCCTGAGATAAACACTGATGGTCAGAACTTGTGCTCAAAATCAAGGCCTTTTTTCCTCTGCTCAGTAACTTTCCATCTCCAAATATGGTGTTGTTCCTGTTTTCTATGGAAAGTTAATAAAAGCCTATTGTACATTGTGGGGCGGTGGGCAGTCAGACGAAGACAGGCTGTTAACCTGTTCTCTCTTCTCCACCGCCTCCCTTTTGCAAAAGAGTGTTTTGAAGTTGAACTGACTGGTTCGTGTTTTTATTCACTTTGAAGAGAGTCTTACATTTTTATTCCTAACAAACTTGGTGCCGAAACCCGGGAGACGACATCCGTTCCAGGAGGGCGACGGGGGAAGGAGGCCGAAATCTGCCGGCAGTGCGGTCCCTTGGGGGGGGGCCGTGAAACAAAGACCTCGGACTTCGCAGGATTGACCGAGGCCGGCCATAGGACCCTCCAATCGTCGCCCTCTGGACGGTGACGTCTTTCGAGGGCGCGAGCCAGGTCGGTTCAAGTTTAATAATTTTATGTATTGTATGGAAAGATTTGCGGTAGGACATTGTGTAATGACCAGTAACGAATTGTGCTTACACAAATCTGAAACGACCGTTAATGTACACGGGCAAAAGTACAAGCGCTGAGTTGTGAAGTAAAAGTAATTATATGTGCAGTAGGAAACCATGTAATGGATATCATTGAATATACTTACACACGTTTCTGATGCAAACGTTGCCGTACACGGAAGGATAAGTACGCGCTGTGAAATTTTAGGGTTAAAAGGGAAAAGGTATATCGGGCTAAAAGAGCCCATTAGATTAAAACGGGAATTAACCTACGTCGGTCCGATAGAACAGAGCATATGCAATAGTGAATAAAACCTAAATAATCGTTTGGTCTAATAAATAATTTCGGTTTAATGAATTAAAAACAATATATAAATACTGTAAAAGCTGCGTAAAAACGTTTTTTTAAATTTTCACCTTAAATTAAATACAAATTAAACATTGAGAGTGAGTGGGTCCGGACCCTGTGAATGTAATAATGTTGGATGACTGATTGAGACAGTGTGGTAGAATTTTCTTTTTTCTGCGCGTGGAAAAGAGAGAGGAGAGAAGATAGGAGATCCGGGGCTGCAGCCTGCGAGCATGTGTCTGCAGCAGGCTCAGAGGAGAGCAGCCGCAAAGGAGCAGAGGAGGCCATCATCTGGGCCCAGATAAGAAAACAACTCCACGGCACCGGAGGGGAGGAGCCAACCTAGGCCCCTCCTGTGCCGTCCCCCTTACGTCAAGCTAATGATGCAGCTGCACCAGCATTAGAAGAGGAGGATTCTACACTGAAAAAACAAACTTTTTGCATCAGTAATATATACTTAATTATTCCTCATAATATTTACATTATATTTCAAAGATTATGCAAATACATAGATTTTTCTAGTAAAGAAGTTAGGTTTACTTATTTTTTACATGTAATCAAAAAATTTAGATTGTTTATTAGTAAGATCCAAATAATCAAAACTGTTGCTGTTGTGAGCCATGATCCGTGTCATGTCTCGACAGGAGGGATGATGGACATTTTGAAGAGACATTTCCACATAGACAACATAGGCTTGACCACATACCTCCAAAATTTTTGCAGACCGTGCCTGATCTGTTGCAAAAACAACCCACAGGGACATTTAAGACCAAAAAGAGGCCAATTTCCACAGGCCACTCATCCATTTCAATTTCTTCACATGGATTTCATCGAGCTAAATCCATGCCAAAAATACAGATATTGCTTAGTGATAATTGATCCTTTTTCAAAATGGGTCGAAATTGTTCCTAGCACCTCCGCAGACGCTCTTACAGTAGCCAAAGCTATTTGTAAAGTCGTAATACCACAACATGGCGTTCCAGAAGTAATCTATAGCGACAGTGGTGCACACTTTGTAAACGCTGTAGTAACACAGATGGCAAAACACTTAGGAATCTGCCTCAAAAACCACTGTTCGTACCACCCACAGAGTGCAGGGCTTGTAGAAAGAACGAATGGTACTATTAAGAGCAGACTGAGAAAAACTATGGCTGAGACAGGAAGACCATGGGTTGAATGTCTAGATCTAGTTAAAATGTACATGAGACTGACTCCCACAGGTGGGCAAGGGTTGACACCCTTTGAGATCGTTTATGGGAGACCTTTTGTTGTGCCCATTCTGTCAGATGTGAAG
>NW_023418918.1:0-2627 GCF_002922805.2 Oryzias melastigma
ATTTAACATTTAAATTAAGCATTTAAATCAACAAATATTTTTGTGCCTTTAAATATTTTTGAAATATTTAGTTTATACTCTAAATATTTAGCTCCAAAATAAATATTTAGTCACAAAACGTAAATATTTAGTTTGGAAAAAGAAATATTAAGATCAGATCCAAATATTTTTTCTGCAAACTAAATGTTTAATTTCATAAAAATAAATGTTTAGTTTGTAAGCTAAATATTTTTACAATAAATATTTATCTTAAAAGGAAATATCTAGCTTGCTAATAATAAAATATTTAGTTTGTAAATGTAGCATTATAAATACATTCATTTAAAAGTTGAAAATTTGTATTTGAAAAACGAGATCAGTTTTTTTTTTCTCCTAAACATTCTAAAATATCCTAAAATATTCATGTAAAACTTTGACTTTGGAGATTTACAAAAGGCACCATATAAACATCACGGAAATTAATAAAAATAATACATATAATAATATTTTTATTAATATGAAACAATATTTTTTGATAGCTTTCATCTTTACTTTTTGTAGCAGATAAAATTCCCTCCAAAAGAAGTTTGAAAAACAAACACGTTTTTTTCTCCCCATGCCAACATGTGATCAATAATTCCACGGACTCCCCGCTCATCTCTTCCACAACCTCAATTTCTGTCCCAGTAGCAAACCAAAATATCTCCCTCAGGAAAATCTGAGGCTTAAAGGAGTGATTGAAGTATTTCAGTCAAAAGAGAAACTCACCGGAAATATCCCAGGATGACAACAGCCACCATGAGCGATCCCAGAGAGACGGAGTACCCGACGGTGTAGATGAGGTACAGGCGGTGAAAGACCTCCTGTTGGAGAGCGCCACTTTGTTAGAAGACCAAACAGAGCAGCAACAACAATGCAGAAAGGAACAAGTTCAAGACATTGCACCAACTTTGGGTTGTTGTATAACAGGTTTTATGTAGTAAAACTTAAACAACGCTCCCATCCTTTAAATATCCACTCTGATGAAAATTGTATTTTTGGTGCATTTATTCTGATGATGGAGGAAATATATCGTGAAAATTAAGCTTCAAATTGCCTTTCTGCAGTGGCGTACCATCAGGGCCTGCAAAGCTTTCATTGAAGGCCTGAAATGATCTGTAAAGAGGTATCTATATTCATACATACCGTATTTTCTGGACTATAAGCCGCACCTGTATATAAGCCGCATCTGCTCAATTTAAGAAAATGAAGAGAAAAAAAGAAATACAAGCCGCACTGGGCTATAAGCCGCAGATATCTATGTTGAAAAATGTTATATTTACTGCATGTAGAGAACAATTTTGTATTTTGTATTTTGAATGTACATGTCTGTACCTGCTGTACCTGCGTCTCAGCATAGATTAATTGATGCTAAGCTTGTGTAGAGCAGTGCGGTTTCCTTCCTAGATAGCAAGCTCCATAGCCTTCTACTTAAAATGTAAACCACACAAACTTTTTGCGGGATTTCCATAATAAAGAAGCATGGATTTGAAAATAATTACCAGTTAGTAATTTGTCATGAGTGTTCTATCTGCTAAAGAAAAAGTAGCCTTGGCTATTCTGATTTACATAGATTTTTTTCTCTTGTTTTTGATTCTATTTCCGGTTAGAGCTCCCCTAACAGTGGAAGAAAAATCCAGACAATAGCCGCACTTTTGTATAAGCCGCATGGTTCAAAACCCAGGAAAAAAGTAGCGGCTTGTAGTCCAGAAAATACGGTAGATATATAAAGACCCATTCACCCATTCACACACACATTCACACACTGGTGGTCGCTCCGCTGTCAAACACTGGCGCCAACCTCCCACCAGAGGAAATTTGGGGTTCAGTGTCTTGCCCAAGGACACTTCAGCACATGGGCGGGCAAGGCGGGAATCAAACTCACAATTCTCTGATCAGTGGTCGACCACCCTACCACTGCACCACAGCCGCCTATATATACATATACATATACATATATATATATATATATATATATATATATATATATATATATATATATATATATATATATATATATATATATATATATACATGTATATACACATACTGTATATACATATATATACATATATATCCATCCATCCATCTTCTTGACCGCTTCTTCCCTTTCGGGGTCGCGGGGGTGCCGGAGCCTATCCCGGCTACTGAAGGGCGAAGGCGGGGTACACCCTGGACAGGTCGCCAGTCTGTCGCAGGGCCTCAATCACACACACATCCACTCTCACATTCACACCTAGGGGCAATTTAGAGTCACCAATGAACCTATGAAGCATGTTTTTGGACGGTGGGAGGAAGCCGGAGTCCCCGGTGAAAACCCACACATGCACGGGGAGAACATGCAAACTCCACACAGAAAGGTCCCAGCCGGGATTCGAACCGGGGCCTTCTCGCTGTGAGGCGAGAGCGCTAACCACTTGCGCCACCGTGCAGCCCATACATATATATGTCAGGCGATTAAAATTTTTAATCACAATTAATCGCATTGTCCGTAGTTAACTCGCGATTAATCACAAATTAATCGCAAATTAATATGTGGCCTTTTTCTTTTTTTTAAATGTGTGTTTCGTGGAATTTAGCAGTTCTACATTAATTATGAAAACAAGAAT
>NW_023418918.1:3151-3799 GCF_002922805.2 Oryzias melastigma
TTTTTTTTTTTTTTGTCTAAGTTTTGTTGTGCTAGTGACAGAAAAAGTGACTGTCTCAAGCTTCCTCTTTAAGAAAAGCAAAAAGCACTAATTTATTTAAAAATATCAATCTTTCATTTTTTTCCCAGCTGTAAAGATTTTTATCAATTATTTAAAAAAGCACTAACAACTTCTTTTATATTTCTGTTGTTTTGTGTAGTCTTGGTTGTCAAAACTCCCATCATGCAACATCAATGATCATTTTAATCCAAGTTTTAAAATTTATGATTATAAATGTTTCCGTTGTTTTCTTTAGAAAAGTTTATTATCACAAAATAGGCCACGCAAAAAAGCAAAAACATTTCTAATAGAAGAAAAGGCCCTCCATTTTGAAGAATTTAATTGATGTTAAGTCACTGATATATTTGTGATTTTAAAATAAAGTTTCACAAGAAAATATACTACAATGAATGAATATTTTACATCCAAGATAATGAATTTATTATGATTTTTCCCTCAAACACATTTTAGAGATTATTTTCCTCTTTAAAAACTTTGAGTTTTAGATAATTTATACCTCCAAAGTCTCTTAAAAAGCTCTTATTTTGTGAAGTTACATATCAGACTGTTCTCACAGAGGTTGGATTAGCTGGAAGGATCCTAATCCCA
>NW_023418919.1:0-3797 GCF_002922805.2 Oryzias melastigma
TTTTTTTCTTTCACTTTCAACTTTATTTTTTTTTTAGTGTCGAATCTGAAAATTTCAGCACCGGGACTGAAGTTATCGCTCTTGTCGATTTTGATTGCTACTTTGTGCTAGCCCCGCCCCAACGCGCCATACGAGGGTCAAATGTTTTGAAACTGAAAACTTCAGATTCGAAAATGAAAAAAAGAATGAAAGGGGAAAACATAGATTTGAAACTGGAAAAAAAAGTTTTCAAAATTTTGAGCTTTGAAACCTAAAAATCAGAATATTTGAAGCTGAAAATAATCACGTTTATTTTAGAATAGTAAAAGGCTTTTGGCCAAACTCCAATATTTTTTTTATTGTTTTGTTTGGGTTTCAAATAATATTGACCCTAATTTAGCTCCATAATAACTGAATAACTAACTGAAATGTGGATTAACGTCCCATGATGCCTTTGTATTCACATTTATGAACCACAGTTTGGGTTATCTGGATCCCAGAACTAAATTTTATCCTAAAGGTTTGATGTCCACATTTGTTAGAAGTGACATCCTGGAGGATGTCAATTAAAATGTAATTTTCTGCTTTGTTTGCTCCCTAAATACAGAAAAATATTATTTTTAATTTCACTTGTTTTCATGATTGACTTGTATGGGTTGTTAGATCAGAAAAAATAGAATATAAAAGAGACAGATGTAGAGTTCTTGTTATTTGTGTGACTAAGATAAGACGGAAGCAGAAGCTTCGTTCTGATCTCCGTCTGACTCCTCTCCATCCTTAGCTGTGTGTGAGAACGGCTGCCAGAACGGTGGGCGCTGCATCGGACCCAACAGATGTGCCTGCGTCTACGGTTTCACCGGCCCTCAGTGCGAGAGAGGTAAGCCCATGGGCTCCTGCTGCCAGACTTTGTTGTGATTCTGAAAAAGCTCTCATGGTGTAGGTTTTCCATGATCCACAAACAAAAGTCCTAACTATTAGCTGAAAAGGACAAAAAAAGCAAAAGGAACTTTTTTTTTTAAATCTTAGGGAAAATTTCTAAACATTCTAAAAACTGAAAGTTCTTGAAGGACATATGACTATTTTGGCATTAACTAAGATATGTAGGCTTTTTTGGAGTTTAGCTAATACTTCAGTTACATGCTAGCTGTATTGGCTAATTTAGCCTTTTTTAATGTTTTTTTTATATGTTGATGTTTAGCTATTTTTTCAGCTACATGCTAGCAGTTTTGGCTAAATTAAGCTTTTTTCCGTTTTTTTTTTCAATATGTTGATGTTTAGTTATNAATATGTTGATGTTTAGTTATTTTTTTCAGCTACATGCTAGCTGTTTGGGCTAATTTAGACTTTTTTTCATTTTTTTTAATATGTTGATGTTTAGTTATTTTTTTCAGCTACATGTTTGCTGTTTTGGCGAAACAAAGCTTTTTTCCGTTTTTTTTAATATGTTGATGTTTAGTTATTTTTTCAGCTACATGCTGGCTGTTTTGGCTAATTTAGGCTTTTTTCCGTTTTTTTCATATATATATGTTGATGTTTAGGTATTTTTTTCAGCTACCTGCTAGCTGTTTTGGCGAAACAAAGTTTTTTTTTTTTTTAGTTTTCTAGACAAATTTGGCATTTAGCTAAGACTTTACCTGACTATCAACTTCAGCGTTTTCACCCATCAGCTTTCGTCTTTATCAATTTCAGCATCTTTAACTATCAGCACTAGCATTTTCAGCGGTCAAATTCAGCTTACAGCATTCACACTAGCATTATTGCATGTACATAAATGTAGTTCCTAATTATGTTATAAAGATACGGTTTTAAAGTTTTGAAAATGTATTTTTGGAGTGTTCAATAAATGTTTATCCTGTTCGGTCTGCAACCTAAGGTTTTGGATTTCGGCCCCTTGTGCGGTTGAGTTTGACACCTCTGCTATGTACTATAAAAATAGGGGATATTTAGTCAAATTTACTAAAAACGACTCCTTGGTAAAAATAAGCCCAAAATGGAATCATGTAATTCCAGGATCAAAAACCAAATTCCAAAACGGTTTGAAATTTTTAAGTTTTATTCATGGGGTTACTTAACTTCCACAGCTATTTTTTACTGTAATTACTGTAAAACACAACCACGAAAAATACAATAAAATTTGAAAGAAGCTGGCAAGCAATGATGGATGTCATGAAATGAAATGTCAGGGTGGTTGCTCTTCTCAAATCTGTTTACACACTTTAATGTCAAGAATGACACAGTTAAAGATGTTAAGGTTATTGGTGTTCGTGCACTCCTGATTCAGCGCTCAGGAAGAAGTGTGGATGACTTCATGCCCTCAGACAGACAGACGGTGTTTATCTTCGGTGCTTTGATGTGCAGCCTGTGGTATGTGTCTGCTGGGAAGTGTTAGCATGATGTTGGAGCTTGGGCATTGAGCCACAAATGATAGAAAAATGTCAGGTTTGAGCAGAATCTGTGGACTTCCTAAAACTTTATATTGTGCTTGTTTTTGACACCAAAATTCACTTCTAGATACGGTTCTGTTTTTATCTCAAACTGTGAATTCAGCTAACCTTCAATCAAGGTCCCCCTAAAAGATCTTGAGTCTTTTTTTTTGGAGAAATGCAACACTTTAAGGGAGTCTTAAAAACATCTGGCAATAAATAAACCTCATTTCCCACCAACACACACTCACTTACATAAAAACAATTGTAAAAATTTGTTGAAGTTCCTCTGAAAAGTTATCGTGGACATTTCCTCATAAAGGCTGGAAGAAGGTAGGGAAGCAAAGATGGGGGTAAAAGAAGAAAATGGAGTCTGCAGCTGTGTACACAAAGCCTGCTGCAGGGGAGTAAAAACGCTCCCCACATCGACCAAAGAACCTTTAGGGGGAAGGCACATAAATCTGGGCTTTTGTGCGCTTCTTGTGCCAGAAAACCTTCAGAAAAAGGCAGGAATCACAAGAGTTAGAGGCCTAAAGCTGCTACTTTGTCAGTATGTCGCAGATATGTAAATTTATTTTAATCAAAACTTGTATTTCCAGGCTTTGTTTTTACAGCCCCCTTCAGAAACAACCACAGGGTATAAAATCTTTTATCCTTCAACAGCACATTTGTGATCACATTGAAAGTAATCTTACTCCTCCTGCAGTGGGTTTGGCCAGCGGAGATGCCGGACCCCTGGTGTATCCTGCGGTGCTTTCGCTGTATCTTGTGGTTTTAGAGTTTGTGTAACTCGGGTCACGAGTCATTAGATTTACAGCATGATGCAGTGAGAAGAGTGTGATGAGCTGAGCGGTGGAAAGTCTGTCAGTGAGGGTGAGCGGGGTTAAGACGAATTCATCTGTGAGTGTTTGAAGTGAACTCAAGTGCAGGTATGTGCTGCCTGCCAGCCTCTTAAAGTCACTGGTTCACCACAAACATTTGATCCACACAAAAGGGTAGAAAAGTTGTGTTGGGTGGATAAGTTTAGTGCTATCATGTATTTTAAATGTTTATTTTTGGGAAACAAGCATGTATGGGTTGAGAACATTGACTGTACAAGAGACCTGGACTGAGTGAGTGTGACATCACCCATAGAAGAGCATTTGGTTCCAGTTCCAACCAAGTAAAGTTAAGTCAGTTGTCATTTTGCTACAGTACGGTCGTCGCCATGTTGGTACCAGTCTACATTTCTATGGCAACCACTCTCTCCAATCAGGAGTGAGCATGTTAGAAGACCACACCCCTATGGGAACAAATCAGGATCAGCTTAAAGTGAACGAAAAAACAGATTGTGAACTTGAAAAATAGACATAATAACTGAAAAAAAAATTGAAAATTTGAAAAAAAAAAAAAAAA
>NW_023418920.1:0-896 GCF_002922805.2 Oryzias melastigma
AAAAAAAATTCAAGAAGGGTATCAGTAATGAATAGATTGACAAATTGATTTGAGGAAGTCAAAAAAAGTACCTTCAATTTATTATTAACCTTTATTTAACCAGAAAGTCCCATTGAGATTAAGAATTTTTTTTTTACAGGTAAGTATTGTATGAAAAAATGTATTCAAGACTTCTGTGTTGAAAGAGTTCCTGAGAATTTAACAACATTCCCTTTGTAAACAACAGGCTAAAAGTTCAAGTTAAAATGATGCATTTACAAGCTAATACATATAAAAAAGAACACTGCAACAAAAGGAAGGGAAGATTTTCCAATTTAGTAAAGTTTACATTTCTTAATATTTCAATGCAGTTATTGATCAATTTGATAAAAAAAAAATCGACTTTTTAAAAATTATTATTATTTTCACCCACACAAATCATGAGACTTTTTAGATTAGAAATATCCTTTTATGTTGGTAACTGGCGCCGCGTCCACACGCAGCGGCTCCTCTTTCTCCTGTTTTCGTGTTTTTTTTACGTCCTTTTTTGCGCTTATTGTTGTAATTATTGCTGTTTGCACTGAGGGATGAGAGGAAAGGAATTTCATCTGTGCTGTTTATCTTGGATTTTCAGCATATTTGACAATAAAGCTGACTTGACTTGAAAAAAAAATCATTTTATATACTTTTGCTCTTTAATGTTTCTCAATAAAAAAGGGATCTTTTAATCTAGGAAAGGAGAAAGAGAGCTTTGACTAACCAGTTTTGGTAAACATGATTACATCATGCCTGTCACATCTTCTTCCTCAAAGTAAATCATAAATCATTTGATAAATGCGGTTCATAAAAAAGTCGATTTCATTTTCTTCCAGAGAACAATGTCTTATGTAATGCTGCATGTCGATGATTGACAGATG
>NW_023418920.1:1258-20787 GCF_002922805.2 Oryzias melastigma
GATATACCACATTTCCTGACAGAATGACCAGGAGGAGATTAATTTCCCACCACTCTAGTCGACTGGAGCTGCTATTATTTTTTCTTGTTGTCTGTTCTTCATTGGGTGTGTCACTGGGCTGCTCCCGTTCATCATCTGTACCCTCACAGGGTTGCACCCTTTTCCTTCCACCCATACTTGAGAAAATTGGGGAAACACCCAACATGCGTATTTCTGCACCTATTGGCAGCATCCAGCCTCATACCATGACATTTCTTCATATTTCACAACATCTCTGCATGCTTTCTCCTACATTTTAAGTATTTGTAGTGATGTTTTGTGTTGTTAGATTCAAGCTTGTGAGAAAATGCTTGAGGATTCTGTAGGGTTGAAACATGATGTATGATACTGTTGTTTCCACAGAATTCCTTCATTTTTTTGGCAAAAAAAAATAAATAAAAAATACACCATTTGTACCTGATATATTATACCCAATAAAAGTATTTTTTTAATAGATCAAAATATGACAACACATGATATATTGGAGTAGTTTTATTTAATTTTCAATTGTGGTACATGTAACAAAATGGAAAATAAAAACATAGGAAGATCCTAAAAGCATGCTCCAAAGTTACTAAAAAATAAGCAATTTGAGAACAAAAATTCTTAAAAAAGTAATTAAACTTGAGACTTGGCCTTTGGTCCAACCATTGCTGGGATATGTGATACTTTACCCAGGGAGCTATGACAATAAAAAAATCTAAAATCAAGTAAAAACTTTTGCTCGGGGGAAA
Organism: Oryzias melastigma; assembly: GCF_002922805.2. Classification (NCBI taxonomy): domain Eukaryota; kingdom Metazoa; phylum Chordata; class Actinopteri; order Beloniformes; family Adrianichthyidae; genus Oryzias; species Oryzias melastigma. The sequence goes on from NW_023418920.1 coordinate 2,032, forward strand.
ATCCCAGGTGATTGTGCTCTAGAATTAATTTAGAAAAGATTAAAATACTATCTGGCCTGACTCAGTTAAAACAATTAATTATAACAAAAAACAAAACAAAAAAAAACTACAATCATAAACTTGTAAAACATAGACAGAACAAACTTGCACCATTTCCTTCCCAGCTCTGTTTATATTAACTGTTCAGTTATAAACTTTTTATGTCCTTCATCTGCACGTTCAAAATGTAATTAGATATAAAAAAAAAGTAAAGCATGACAGGGCAGCTCTTTCCTTACAACACATTTTTTTGGGATGTTGGGACATTACAGCAACTTCGGGTGGTTTACTCATCAACAAAACCTCAAGAATTTGATTCCTTTTAGTCACCTCATAAAAATGACTTTTATTTTTACAGATGTCATTTCAACACAGGTCCCCTTTGAAAAAGGATCTGATCTCAATAGGAGTTATACTGAGTTATAATTAGAGAAAACAGTTATAATTAGAGAACGATTCAGATCTTGTAGTTCACTTCGACTTTCAAAATAAAAGCCCTCTTGTTAGCCTGCAGATCAGTGCTGGAAGGATTGGCAGATAAAAGGAGAAAAGGATGAATAAAACAAAAACAAATGTAACAACAGAAGTATTTAAGCACCTACAAAATAAAATAAAATATCAATTTCTCCATTTTCTCAGTGAATTAAAACATATTTACAACTAACACTATCATTGAGATCTAATATTTTTAACCAAATCTCTGAAAGATGCAGCTGTAAAATCTTGAAACGGACTAATTTACTTTACAAACATGAATTAGAATTGAAGGTTAACCGATATCATTTGAAGTCATTCGGCTTCCTCAGTCATTCAAACTGTTGTAAGACCAAAATAATTTACATTAGTCTATTATTAACAATTCTATCAATTAACCAATGTTTGTAGTTACAATAACTATCGGGTCGATCTTTCTTATTTCTGTCAATTCTCTTCCTTGAAGTCAGTCATAAATCTTTTGAGTAATGCAGCTGACATAAGAACACACGTTATTTTTGACCATAACAAGATTACCACATGCAATTCTGCATGTTTGTGATCTGAGAATGATTGATAAGGAAAAAGGAAGAGAGAGAAAAAAAAACAAGATTTTCTAGAAGACCATCAGTATGGGGACTTTCAGGAGACTTCAAAGTTGATTGGCTCTTTTAATTTTATTTTTTTTTGCATAATTCAGTTGATGTAGCTCAGAATTCAAAAATTAACTTATCAAAAAACTTCTATTCATTGCTTCTGTGCTGTTTTTCTATATTTTTTGTATGCTCGGGATTCTTTTTCCTGCTTAATTTATTTGTGACCAAAAGAACAAAAATGAAAACATTTGCTTCAAAAGTGAATACAAGAATTGGTGTAAACGACACAGTCTGGTATGGAAAATGGAAACAAAGCTCTTATAGCTCTAAATATTTTCTGTCAAAGTAGTAAAAAAAAGTAACAAATAAATAAAAAACACACCAGTTATGTAAAGACTGATGCTAAACGAAAATACATGTGAATTGCATAAAGGCTTTCAAATTTGTTTCTGGGAAATAAATCGATTTATTAAGACTGCATGTTTTTGCAAAAAATGTGGACAGTGTCAGTGAAAAAAAAGCTAAAAATGTATGATTAAGACAGAATAAATACATCTTTTCTAAAACATCAACACCAAAATCAAGACATTAAATCCATTTCAAGTTTTCCATATTTATTAAAATAGTAGTTGAAAATGTTGTGGTTAAAAATGTAAATCTTTTACAACACATCTCCGTCATAAAATATGTGTTAGATTAATACTGTCAAAATGATATTAAGAGATTGCTGATTTATGTTTATCTCCTTAAAAACCCAGAAGAAAGGAGGCCATTTTGCGACCCTGACAACCATTTCCTTCTAGTAAAATATTCTAACTTTTATGATGTGGATGCTGCACCATATATTAATTAAAGTTTATTGACCCATCTCTTGATTTATTTAAACATCAAACATGTTTTTGCTCTTTCCGTCAAATAAAAATTCAACATTGTATTAAAGAAAAATAACCAAAACACTTTTGTCAGACTTTGCATTATGGTTTGTTAGGTCCCTGTCACTCTGTCTCCCTCTTCTGGTCATTTCTGGTAGTGCTTTCCTATGGCCTCTTTCTGTTTTTTTTTTGTTAAGTCTGCATAGGTGTACTGGGTTAATGGTGAGGACTCCTGACATACCTAGAACCATCTTTACTCACCTGTGCTGTATTTAAGAACTTTTTTTTTTTCTTTTTTCTTGTCCCAGCCTCTACTCAATAGTCTTTCAGCTGATCTTTAGTGCTATTGAGCACAATTCCGGTCTGATTTTATTTAGTCTGATTAGTTTTCCAGCCTGGCCAAACTTTTGGAGAGCACTGAACACCTGCCATGCCAATTTCTGGACTTCACCTCATCAATAAATCGTTTTCTCAAAAAAAAATCTTGTATTTGTTTTATATATAGTCATACTCCAACCTGATTAAAAAAATGTCACATTTTTCAATCATTAAATGTATTTTTATTGATGCAAAAAACATTTTAAATTCTGAAAAAGATTACTAATGAAAATTTAGAAACATCTTTAAAAGAAAAGATTGTGAGTAAATAGGAAAGAATGAGAAAAAAAAAGACGTCTCAAAGAAATACAGCCAGAATGTTTCAGGACTGGGAGCACTGGTCTCTCCTGAGAGTCTCTGAGACTGCAGTCTGGGATCCTCTCTTGGCCTCACAGGTCACCTTCTCCCACTGGTCTGCAGAGAGCCTCAGGGTGCTGCTCCAGCTGTAGAGGCCGTCCTTCTGCAGCACCCCGGGGCTCCTGCTCTCCTCCCAGTTGCTGCTCTTAATGCAGCCGTCCACCTTCCAGGACAGAGTCCAGTCTGAGGGGAAGCCCTTGTTGGCCACACACATGAGTGTGGCATTTCCCTGCTGCTTCTCCTCCTTGGAGGGGAGGAGCACGGTCAGGGATGGACTGGTGTCACCTAGGAGACACAAATCAACTCATCAGAAAGATTCTGTCAGGTGTTTTTCTGCTCCATCAGTCATTGATTCACACATTGTTTCACTTCCTTGAAGAAATCTCTCATGCAGATCAGCAACAAGAGAAACGTCAGACAGTTTAACCTTTAATAGTTGAATCTGAAATTTTTTTTCAAAACCAGCTTGACTATTTTAAAATGATTTAACTTTGTTAGTAAATGTAAAGCTTTTTGTTTAAAATAGTACACAAATGTCACTTTTAATTAGTAGGGAAAAAAACAATTATAACATTACAAAACACCTCAAAAGGAGCCGATTGAATGTGCCGAAATGAAGTACACACAAATAAAAACAATACGCATAATGCAAGTTTTAAATTGTTGTTTGGCATTACAATACAAATGTAAAGAATTTAAAGAAGAAACAGTTATTAGCCAATCATTTAACTTCAATTCATTTCACTGATTTATTATTCATTTTTTGATTACTTAAAACTTCTTTGGGTTTTCCTCAATAATAAAAATTATAACAAATAAAAATTATGCTGGTAATATTTAAAAAGTCATAAACTTACTTCCAAACTCCAGTCTGGTTCCTCCACCAAAAGTCCACCACAGTGATACAAACTGGTTGAAGCATCGTACAAAAACCTCTGACTGTACAGAGACACGCTCTCTGACTCTGAAACAAACAAGCTCAAATGATGACACAATTAATTTATATGTTAATTACTTTTGGTAGATTCATTGTAATCAAACTAAATAAGCAGTGATGCATTAGCAATGTTAGAATTAATATACAGAACCACCACTACTTTCCAAGAATAAATTAATGCATGTTAAATGGTAATGCTCTATGGAAATGCAACCACTGACTCCAACACGAACATGGATCATCTTCATCATTATCACGAATATCAAGAAACTAAAAGTTACATTTTTTTATAAAAAGTGTTATGTAGTATGGCGTCTTTGAGTCCTTTTGTTGTTCGAGTTTTTATATTTAATTAACATGGAGAAACTTTGAGCCTTATGTAAACATGAACATAAATAGCCCAATGAGGCAAATTATTTTGTGACTTTGGGCTATGTAAATAAAATTGAATTGAAATTGAATAAATCTTCCTAATATTATCAGTTTAATTATGTTGGAGCATCAGTCAACATGACAAACAGGTTCTCTGTTTCTGAGCTGCTGGATCATATCTTTGATCATGACAGTGATCCTGAAGACACAGAGAAAAATGAATCTGATAAGGATTTGAGTAAGAGGATCAGGATGACCCTCTAACCCAGTCAGCAAGGCCAAGTGGGCCCCACATGGTTCAAAAGTGGGCAGAGAATGTGGGCCCCAATTGGGTTTGTCCGCAGTTTCCGTGGTGGCCCCAGCTGTGTTTGCCCACATTGGCTTTGCTGTTCATTGAACTGTTTCATTCTCAGTTCAGTTTCTGATGGAGGTTTTTGTACGATGGTTTTTCACTGTGTGAACACAGACTGACTGTTGATGTCATAGCCAGTCTCACAGTAATAAACTCCTGAATCTTCAGGCTGAACTCCACTGATGGTCAGAGTGTAATCTAATCCAGAGCTTGATCCACTGAAACGATCAGAAACTCCAGACTGACGATTGCTTGTAGCATAAATTAAAAACTTGGGAACTTCTCCTTGTTTCTGAAGATACCAGTTGAAGTGGTAGCTAATACTTCTACTAGATTTACATCTGATGGAGACAGTCTGTCCTTGAACTACAGACAGAGCTCCGGGAGTCTGAGTCAGCAGTTCTTCTGATGAAGCTGAAAACAGAACAAAAGAGAAGAATTATTGAGACAAAATCATCTTGAAGAAAAACCTAGAAGAAGAATGTCAGTGCTGCTTGTTTGAAAGTCTCTCCATCATTGTGGAGAACCTGGTTGCTGCTGGAAGCAAAGTTTTCAGAAGAGAGTCTCACCCTGAACCAGGAGCTCCAGGGTGAAGAGCAGCAGAGTCAGTGACATCATCATTGTGCTGCGGGCGAGTCCGAGTCTCTGAAAGGTCTGGACAGCCACTGATCAACACTGAGCTTTAACTGCTGGAAGCAGAGAGGCAGCACACATATGCAAACACACTGAACCAGTCAGGAGCTGCTGTTCTACACATGTCACCATCATTCATACAAACTTATATTATTATAAACACACACAACAATATTTTCTCTCTTTAATAAAGATGTCTATATTGACTCTAAAGCAAAACCAAGTGTATTTAATTTTCCCAGAATGCAACAGACTGGAAGTGAAACATGTATAGATTTTAAATATTACCTGCAGAATCATTTGGGTTAAGTTTTCCTTTTTACCATATAAACCCAAACTATTTTATAATCATCATTTGAACCTTTAAAAAATATTTTTACATTTCATACTTTATTGTGCCAACAAAACTGTGCTTAAAAATGATTTCATAATAATTTGGTCATTGTGTAGCAAAATTGAGTTTTTGAAAAAAGTTGTTAGGATAAATGTGATTCAATGTTTTAAAGTCACTTCTTTGGCTTTATGTGGGACAGAATATGATAAATATAAATTACCACGTACAGTTGGAAGAGGCTTGGTTCAAAATGTCATAAATCTGGTGAATCTTTCTTTCACAGCTCTATAACAGCTCTATAAAACATTTGGTGTCATATAATTCTGCAAAATGCAATTATTAATTTCTCTTCCAATTTTGAAACACTTGGCACTTCCATAAATCAAAAGGGAAGCTGCTCATACAACACTACCAAATCCGAGTTCCTGATTTGTTAAAGTTTAACCTGGTCAAACTTTTAGCTGGTTGTGCAGCTGCACGTGAACATGTGAGTTTTGAATACAGAAGCCCAAAATGCTCATTTACATCCATTTACATTGACTTTTCATTGGAAGTGGTCGCTTGAATGTACATTCGTGAGGGCGGTGCTTCAGACGGAAGCGTGTTTCAAGTCTGAGTCTTCAGTTCAAGGCATTACCCATGTCTGGTTTTAGCTAAATATAAACTAACGACTAATTTATGACCCTTGTTTTTCATTTTAACTTTCTCGTTCTAATTTTTACTAAGATAAAGATCCCTTGGTCTTCAGTGGCAGTATTCTACACACTGTCACATATGTTATCCATTTTAGAGAGCTCTCTATAAAGGCTGGAGGGCAACTCTTAGTGCAAATACGTTTTAAATATGTCGAATTTCAGCAGCTGTACATCACATATGTAGCTAAAATATATATTTTATGGAGTTTGGTAATGACAGACAAGGGCAGGGTTTGGAAATCAGTTGTCAGATGTAAAGTATTCAATTTACGAGTTATAAATTATTTTTTTAAACTTTGAATACAAATTCAGATTTTTTAATTGCAATTAGAAATGATTCAATGTAATAAAATCAGAGTAAACCATTAATTAGGGTAAATAACTTATCACTCCTTAGTGATCTGAATCTGCATCACACATTTTATTTTAAATTAATTTAACCTTTTGAAATGTTTTTCTATCGTGCATGTTTTTGCTCTTTTAATCTAAAAAAATCATTTCAAAGAGAAAAAAAACACTTTCCACATTTTTGTCTTGTGTTTGTCAGATCCCTGTCACTCTGTCTCCCTCTTGTGGCGATTTCTGATAGTGACACTTCAATTGAGGCCCATATGAAAAATCCTCTTTAACATGTTTTTGAACATATTCTGAAAACAGGTGAAAAAGTCAACAGTTTAATCATTTGACAGTCATTTTATTTTTATTGATGCAAAAAATATGTTTTTTAATAGGTCACAGCAGAAATAATGAACAATTCAGCAACAGCTTTAGAAGAAAAGATAAAGAAAAAGATTGGAGAACATCTCAAAGAATAGACTGAAAAGGCATAATATTTCAGGACTGGGAGCACTGGTCTCTCCTGAGAGTCTCTGAGACTGCAGTCTGGGATCCTCTCTTGGCCTCACAGGTCACCTTCTCCCACTGGTCTGCAGAGAGCCTCAGGGTGCTGCTCCAGCTGTAGAGGCCGTCCTTCTGCAGCACCCCGGGGCTCCTGCTCTCCTCCCAGCAGCTGCTGCTCTTAATGCAGCCGTCCACCTTCCAGGACAGAGTCCAGTCTGAGGGGAAGCCCTTGTTGGCCACACACATGAGTGTGGCCTTCCCCTGCTGCAGCTCCTTCGTGGAGGTGAGGAGCACAGTCAGGGATGGACTGGTGTCATCTAGGAGACATTAAATCCTGTCAGGTGTTTTTCTGCTCCATCAGTCATTGATTCACACATTGTTTCACTTCCTTGAAGAAATCTCTCATGCAGATCAGCAACAAAAGAAACTTTTGACATTTTAACCTTAAATATGTGAAACTGATACATACAAGTTATTTTTTTTAAAACCAGCTTTGACTGTTTCAAACTGACTTAACTCTGTTAGTAAATGGAAATGTAAAACTTCTGTTCAAAACTATTACACAAATGTCAGTTTTCAACATTACAATAAAAAAACTATACAATTCCAATACCTCTAAAAGGCAACTGAATCTGCCTAAATAAAATACATTAAAAAGCAATATGCATAATGCAAGTTTTAAAATATTCTTTGGCATTATGTAGTGGGTTAAAAAAAAGAGAGAGAGAGAAAATAAACACCCCCACCTTTTTTTTAATTGTTTCAATAGCATTTGTTTGAGTTGGGTGCATTACATGTAACTGCCCGCGGGTGGTGCTGTTGGCACTGCTGTGCCGTTGTGGACAATCGACGAAAGAGGTACAGGCGCGGCTTCATTATTAAAGGAGCTTCGTCCTGATCACATGTGTTTCGGATTTGTCCACAGATTTGTCCACAGACACAACTGTGCCACCTTTGGCTACACAGACACCCTAGCTGTGTGCCATTTGCTACCACCCAGCTACCCCTAGGGCTGGGGCCGGTAACAATTGGGGGCTCGTCCGGGATCCTTGCTATTGAAGCAACTGCCAGGTGAAGTGTGCGAGTACAGTATTCTGGGTGCCCAGAACTTCAAGGAAGGCTACAGCCACGTATGTCATCCAGAGAGTCTCTATCACCTTTGAAACGTCATGGCCACTACCACACCTCGGCGGGCGCTGATCGTCAAGATCCAGAAACAACTTGCAAGACTGAACATCAGTCAGCTTCAAACTATCTACTGCTCCATCGATGATGACACCACCACAGGTTCGATTGATGAAACCAATGAGATAGACTTGTATGATGCAGTCGTCGACTATCTGAGAAGTGATATGTTACAATCATTGGAGGATGAAGGCCTCTCACACCTGCTTCACCTTGATGACCTGATCACCGATCTGCTCCAACCAACTGATTCCATACCACCAAGAATGGAGGAACAAGTGCACATCCAGATGGAAGACCAACCCACTCATCCTGCTCCAGCACCCCCCTCACCTTCTCATCCACAGCCACCTCCTGGTACCTCTCCCAGAGAAATCGCCACTTCTTCATTACCCCAGCCTCAGGCTGACTCATCCCCTTCATCTCACCCATCCACAATGACTGAGGGTTTTTCCACCAGAGCGAATGAAGAAATCGCTGCACTACCACCAAGTTTCACCTATCCACTTCCAACTGCAAAACCTGTGCACCCTCCTTTGAGTGAGGCTCGATCATCCTTCAGCTCGGGAAAACAGGTACTGAGTCTTAGTGATGTTGCAAGTCTGCTGCCACGCAGAGAGTTCAAGCTCCATGGTGGACAGATTTCAGACATTGGTTCGGAGGTTTCGTTTGGTAATCTGTGTAAACAAATTGATGAAGGTTTACAAGAAGGGTTTACCGAATCAGAAATAATCAGAAGTGTATTAAAAATGATAAAACCTGGTACGTTTAAAGAAATGTTAACTAACAAAACAGAGTTAACTATTGATGAGCTTAAGAAGTTTCTCCGCTCTCACATTTGTGACAAAAACAGTACTGAGCTTTTTCAGGAGCTAAGTAATGCTAAACAGTTAGTTAATGAGACTCCGCAGCAGTTTTTGTACAGAATGATGGGTTTAAAGCAGCGTGTTCTTTTTGAATCTCAACAAGGTTGTACTGGGTTCAGCTATGATGCAAAGCTTGTACAAGGTACTTTTCTCCACACACTCTATCAGGGTATGAATGAGAAAAATGACCATGTAAGACGTGACTTAAAGCCCATTCTTCATGACATGAAAGTAAGTGATGATTTCTTATTAGAACAAATTACTAAATCTACACGTGAAGAAACAGAAAGACAAAAAAGACTAGGTACAACTGTTAAAGCCAAGACAGTGACTGTTGCAACGCTTGACAGTGGTGAAGCAAGGAAAGATAGAAAAGTTGACAAGGAGCGACAAATTGAACAAGATACTATTAGAGAACTGACAGCCCAAGTGTCCTCTCTGACTAAACATTTAGCCCAACTGACAAAACCATCCGACCAGACTGTACCTGTTGACTCAGCTCCTATGATGCGCAACCCACAGACGTCAATGGAAACACGGGGCAGATGTAAATCTTGTGCACAACAAAACAAAGTCACTTGCCAACATTGCTTTGTGTGTGGCCAAGCAGGACACAGAGCCATTGGCTGCCTACAAAAGAAGAGGTCGGGAAACGGGTCGTGGTTGCTGGAGAAGGGCAACCAGTAACCAACACAACCAGAGTGCCCACAGCAACTAGCAGCCTTCTCAAACCTGCTCAACCACGTTCCACGTGTCCACCACCGCCAAGACAGAGACTTGCACAGCTTATTGGTAAAAGATGCATGATTTCTTGTGCTCTCAATGGAGCTCCAATCCAAATGCTACTCGATTCAGGTGCACAAGTGACCATGGTAGAAAAAAACTGGATGAAAAGAACATTACCTAATGTTCCTGTTCAACCACTTGAATCCCTCCTGTCCAACCCGCCTCTTGCAATATCTGCTGCAAATGGCACTGATGTTCCCTTTGAAGGTTGGGCAGATGTGGAACTCCAGGTTAGAAATGAAAATTATGGCCAAGTCACTATCCAAGTGCCTGTATTAGTCACCCAGAACTGTCTTAACCACCCGATTCTTGGCAGTAATGTTATTAGCGAAATGATTAAAGCTAGTAAAGAAACAGACGCAGACATCATGGGTCTACTTAAAGAAGCTTTAAGTGTAAATGACAGCACGGTTGAAGCATTAGTGTCAGTACTTGAAATTTTGTCTCCAGCTGAAATCGCTGTCGAGTGTAATGTAAAAACTGGAAAAAAGGGAAAACTTTTACTGGCTAGTCAAATAAGTGAGGTTAAATGCAGAGTAAGAGAATGGCCAACAGGTGGTGCAATACTTTTTCAGCCTGATGTGGAAAATAACTTCCCTGATGGTTTGGAGTTGTTTCCTGCATTGATAGAAGTCCCTAGTGGGTTAACAAAGATTGTTAAAATCCCTATACAGAACACGACCAGACGCAACATTTACCTTCCAAAGAGAACCATGTTGGGAACTCTAGAAGAAGTCACCGACGCAAGACCAGTTATTCCAGCTTCAGACATAACAGTTTCTGAACACCAAACCTTTGTAAACACCTGTTCTGCCAATCCCTGTTCAAATCAGAAAAACAGTGACAACTCCCAAACCACAGATGCAAAAAGTCAACAATGGCATCCACCAGTAGATTTGTCACACTTGAACGAGGATGAACAAAGGATTGTGAAAGAAATGTTATTTGAAGAGTCAGATATTTTTGCAAAAAATGATTCGGACATTGGCTGTATACCAAGTTTACAACTAAAATTAAACCTCACAGACAATGTCCCTGTGCAAACATCGTATAACGCAGTTCCCAAGCCTTTGTATAAAGAAGTCAAAGAATATGTCCAAAAACTGCTTGACCATGGATGGATAAGGAAGTCTACATCGTCCTATTCTTCTCCAGTGGTCTGCGTGCGAAAAAAAGACATGTCTTTACGCTTGTGTGTAGATTTCCGAGGTCTAAATCGAAAAACTATCCCTGACCGCCATCCACTCCCACGCATTCAGGACCTGCTGGATAACCTGGGGGGATACTCATGGTTTACAATACTGGATCAAGGCAGTGCTTACCACCAGGGGTTTGTGGACGAAAATTCACGACACTTGACAGCTTTCAGCACGCCATGGGGATTGTATGAGTGGACCCGCCTTCCATTTGGTCTCACAAATGCCCCAGCGGCCTTTCAAAGATGCATGGAGGGGGTACTGGAGGGGTTAAGGGATGAGTGTTGTTCCCCTTACTTGGATGATGTGCTTTGCTATTCTAAGACTTTCCACGACCATGTTAATGACCTAAGACGCGTCTTACACCAACTCAAAGAACATGGTGTTAAATTACGCCCTAATAAATGCGAGTTCTTTAAACGCCAAATCAGATATGTTGGTCGTCTTGTCACTAACGAAGGAGTCCAAATGGACCCCAAAGACCTTGAAGCTGTTAATCAGCTTAGAGACAGGAAGCCAAAGAATGTAGGAGAAGTAAGAGCTCTTCTTGGCTTCCTAGGCTACTACAGAACATTTATACAGGACTTTTCTAGGATAGCAAAGCCGCTGTTTAAACTTGTCGAATGTCCTGGTGATGTAAACCATCGGCTTCTGAAGGACCAACCTAAAAAGTCTAAACAGAAAAGTAACAGCAGTGGTCAGCTCCACTCCAAGACTCCTGTTAACTGGACTCAAGAACACAGTGCAGTTGTGTCACGTTTTGTTGATATGTTGACGAGTCCACCTATTTTAGCATACCCAGACTTTAACTTACCATTTGTACTTCACACAGACGCTTCAAATGAAGGACTCGGGGCTGTACTTTATCAGGAGCAGGAGAACAAATTGCGTGTCATTGCATATGGGTCCAGGACCCTCACGCCTGCTGAAAAAAACTATCACTATCATTCGGGTAAGCTCGAGTTTCTTGCACTAAAGTGGGCGATCTGTGACAAATTCAGAGATTACTTGTATTACGCACCCACTTTCACCGTATTCACAGACAACAACCCCCTCACATACGTTTTGAGCACCGCCAAGTTAAATGCAGTTGGGCATCGCTGGGTGGGTGAATTAGCTGACTTTAATTTTACCATCAAGTATCGCCCTGGCAAATCAAACGCAGACGCTGACACACTGTCAAGATATCCGGTCAAACTACAAGATCACCTCTCAGAATTCACAGAGACAATGTTACCAGAAGTTGTTTCTGCCATTTGGCAAGGAGACAAAGCAATGGAAAACAGTGATGCATCTTGGGTTGCCGCATTGCAGTTGCACACAAGTAGGGATGATACACTCACAGAGGGAACCCCTGTGTTTTCACCTGAAGATATCAAAACAGCCCAGGAAAGGGACGCTGCAATCTGGGAAGTGATGCAGTTGAAGCAGAGGGGATGGAATCCCAATGAGAAGGACAAGAAACAAATGACACGAGACACACGGAAGCTAGTACATGAATGGAATAAACTGATGATCGACAATGGAGTGTTGTTTAGGTGCACCGGGCAGCGAAAACAGTTAGTTCTCCCAAACGAACTAAAAGAGACTGTGTTAAAACAATTACACGACAACATGGGACACATAGGTGCTGACAAAGTCATTCACTTAGCAAGAGAACGGTTCTATTGGCCGTTTATGCAGCGTGAAATTGAAGACTATGTCATACGCCAGTGCACATGTATTAAACAAAAGCGACCATGTGTCCCAGAAAAGGCACCCATGGGTTCAATCACCACAAGTCACCCATTTGAACTTGTATCAGTCGACTATCTACATCTCGAACCAAGTAAAGGCGGCTATGAGTATATTTTAGTCCTCGTAGACCACTTTACACGTTTTGCTCAGGCCTATCCAACCAAGAATAAGTCTGGCAAAACAACCGCCGAAAAGATCTTCTTTGACTTTATTCCAAGGTTTGGATATCCTGAAAAACTTCACCACGATCAGGGCCGGGAGTTCGAGAACAGCCTATTCCAAAGACTTCAACAACTTGCTGGAATAGCTCACTCTCGAACAACCCCCTATCACCCTCAGGGAAATCCTGTTGAACGGCTAAACAGAACACTTCTGCAGATGTTACGCACATTGCAAGAAGAAAAGAAGTCACAGTGGAAGGACCACTTACAACACATTGTTCACGCGTACAATTGTACCAGACATGAAGCGACAGGTTACTCACCACACTTCCTTCTTTATGGCAGAGCACCAAGGTTGCCAATAGATTTACTTTTCAACATGAGACCTGATGGTGAGTGTAAAACAAGGCAAGAGTACGCTGAAAAATGGGCCACTTGTATGCAGGAGGCATATAAAATTGCTGCAGAGAACAGCCAGAAAAACTCAGCAAAGGGGAAAAAGTACTACGATCAACATTTAAGAGGACTTCCTTTACAACCAGGAGATCGAGTACTGATTAGGAATCTCTCAGAACGTGGTGGTCCTGGTAAACTGAGAGCATATTGGGAAAACTGTATCCATCGTGTCGTTGAAAAGATAGGAGATGGACCTGTGTATCGAGTACAAGCTGAGACAGGAGACCGTAATCTTCGAGTTTTACACAGGAATCTTCTTCTACCAGTAAATGACCTGCCGCTGGAACACAAACAAAGTCACAAAGAAAACCGGACTGGACAAAAACAGAGAAAAGGTCAAAGAGAACACCAGGCATCTGCTGTGCCAGAGTATGAACAATCTGATGATGAGGAAGAAAACACATATCACTGGCAACATGTACCCGCGTATCAGCAGAGAACCACAACGCAGCCTCAATCTCAGACACTCAGAGTTGCAGCCCCTGAATTTCGGCCTGTCAGACAGAGTACTCAAAAGGCTAAAGTACAGGAGAAGAGGATTCCTCCAGTAGCAGAAGTAAGTTGTCCAGAAGTGGACATCCCAGCTGTGGTATCTGAACCAACACCAAGGTCAATGCCTGTTTTTATGGTTCCAGCTGAGGAGATACCGGATGAGGACACAAGTCCCAGAGACATTGACAGTGAAGTTGTCCTTGAAGAGAATGTCGTGATGAACACAGATGAACAGTTGTGTGATGACGTGTCTGACACAATCGAAGAAGAAGATGTCCCAACAGTGAGGAGATCAACTAGAGCTGTTAAGCCAAAAGAAGTGTTCACTTACAATCAGTTTGGGCAACCTTCTTATCAACCATGGAAGTCTGCAGTAAACATGATGCTTGCTTATGTCCCTTGTCCCATCCCCTGTTACCCAGCACAACTTGACATGTGCTATTTTCCCACAGCTTTATGGACATGTTAAAAGATATAGTTTAGGTGAACTTAGGACTGTCTGGTGATAGTAAGATCTGACACTATGAAACTTGACGTGACTTGACTTGAGAAATATTTAGTACAAGATGCCAGAGTCATCTCTTAAAGCAGGGGAGAGTGTAGTGGGTTAAAAAAAAGAGAGAGAGAGAAAATAAACACCCCCACCTTTTTTTTAATTGTTTCAATAGCATTTGTTTGAGTTGGGTGCATTACATGTAACTGCCCGCGGGTGGTGCTGTTGGCACTGCTGTGCCGTTGTGGACAATCGACGAAAGAGGTACAGGCGCGGCTTCATTATTAAAGGAGCTTCGTCCTGATCACATGTGTTTCGGATTTGTCCACAGATTTGTCCACAGACACAACTGTGCCACCTTTGGCTACACAGACACCCTAGCTGTGTGCCATTTGCTACCACCCAGCTACCCCTAGGGCTGGGGCCGGTAACAATTGCAATACAAATTTATACAGAATTTAAAAAACAGTTATTAAGCCAGCATTTTACTTTTATTCAAACATATTTTTTATTCATTTTTTTATTAGTTAAGACTTCTTTGGGTTTTCCTCAATAGTAAAAAAAAATTAATAATAATAAATACAATTCTGCTGGTAATATTTAAAAATATAAAAACTTACTTCCAAACCCCAGTCTGGTTCCTCCACCAAACGTGTACCACAGTGATACAAACTGGTTGAAGCGTCGTACAAAAACCTCTGACTGTACAGAGACACGCTCTCTGACTCTGAAACAAACAAACTCAAATGATGACACAAAATCTGAAAACAACACAACTTCTTATGTTGTGTACATTTTAGTCAGAAAATGAGTCATAAATATACTACTGATAATAAATCTTTAACTCCTTCAGAAAGAAATGGTAATGTGATTTACAAAAGGCAAGCTTCACGCCATGATGACATGGTAAAAGCAAGTAGCGCTTGAATTGCTGGATTCTGTGAGTTACACAAGACAAGTAGTTCAAAGTCCCACTCTGATCACCTTTGGATGTATTTTTCAAGCATTCCCAGTAGTTTTTAAATTTTGATTCAGCAAATTTTTAACCAAAATCAATAAACTTTTGTTGTTTTCCTCTGAGTTATGGCCGCTGCTGTTGGTGCAGAGTAACCCATGTGACCCCAAAATGGATTCAGCAGTTTCTGAAGATGGATGGAGGAATAACAGAACAGTGTCTCACAAAGTATAAACAAAACCTGACTTTTAGAAGTTCCTTTATTGTAGATTAAAACATTATGTGAACGTTACAGACATTATTGGTCAAAAAAAATCTGTCAGATCAGAACTGAGTTCTAAACTGTTGGAAATAAAAAGGCAGTAAATTTGTAAAGAAATCCAAAGGGCTGTAATAAACGAAACTTTTTTAAAAGTATCTGCAGTTCTTTTGGTTTTAAGATGTTCATAATATTCAAAAATGTTTTTTTAAGGGGGGACTCGTCTGATGTAAAGACTTGGATGAGGATTTAGTGACAACAAAAAATGTTGTTAATTAAAAAATTTAATTTTGTGAGTTAATTCTATATTTATTTTTCAATTTCTGAAAACCAAATTATTTGTATTTACCAGGAATATGTTTATAAAATATGTGCTTGTGTGCTTTCAGTGAAGTGTATCATCAGTTTCTGTTCCGTCTGAGTAAGAAAGGTTTTTGTACGACGGTTTTTCACTGTGTGAACAAATTGCCCCAATGAAAACTCTGACAGTAATAAACTGCAGCATCTTCGGCCTGAACATCACTGATGGTCAGAGTGAAATCTTTTTCATTGGCTGTTCCACTGCCTGTAAAACGAGTTGGAGTTCCTGATTGTCTTTTGCTGATAGCATAAATGAGCAGTTTAGGAGTTTCTCCATCTTTCTGTTGGTACCAGGCTAAATAGTTGCTAACAATATTCTGACTGGTTCTACACGAGATGGAGACAGATCCTTCCACATTGGAGCTCACTGCTCCAGGCTGAGTCACTGTGACCTGTCCTCTGGACTCTGAGGATACAGAGACAGAAACAGAAAGCAGCTTCATGCTTTTGTGGCCTTCATTTCAGAGGGACGGATGTTCATAGAGGAGAGGAGTTGGATTCTCTGGACTTTACCTGTGAAGCAGCAGCAGAGGAGAGTCCAGATGAGGACGCAGATCACACTCATGTTTGATGATGATGATGAGGAGGAGGAGGAGGAGGATTTGTGTGTCTTCTGCTGTGATGAAGGACAGCTGTCAGTCATCCAGTCTTCAACTCTCAGGACTATAAAGTCTCCCAGAGCACTGGAGCATGGAGCTGCTGATGCAAAGTGTCTCTATGGAAATGCAACCACTCACTCCAACAGGAACATGGATCATCTTCATCACTGAATCCTTTTTTTCTCTTTATTGCTGCATTTGAGACGTTTTCTGACAATTTAGAGGAAAAAAATAATGTTATTTGTTGTTAGTTCAGTGTATGTTGATAAAATAAATGTAGAATTAGAATGACAAAAAGTGTAAAATGTAAAAAGAATATTTCTTGTCTTCATTTTCTGACAGAAAAGTGGTGAAATGAACAATTTTAGTTCATTTACCTGAATTTTAAACTGACAGCTTAAAGCTAAGGAATGACTCTGTTGAACCTGAACTTCTATTTTCTAATCATACAGTAAAGCAATTAAAAGATTTAAACTTTTATCATTCGTTGTGAGTTTAATGAAGACAATTTTCCATGATTTCATTAGTTAGACTGCCAGACAGTTTCTAGTATTTGGCTAACAAAATAAAATTGAATCGTGAATAAAGCATTGTGATAAGTTGACTTTAATAACCTGGCGGCCTCATGACTCCGCCTATAAATGTCATAAAATATGTTTTGTCTTTTCGTTAAGTTTTGATGAACATATGAATTGTCTTTGGTCGTGTTTGTCTGTGAATCTTCTGCTTCAGTTCAGCTGTGGATCAGTTCCTCTTCAGCTGTGAGGTTTTTGTACGACGTTGTTTCACTGTGTGAACGGGAAGCTGTTATGCTGCTGACAGTAATAAACTCCTGAATCTTCAGGCTGAACTCTGCTGATGGTCAGAGTGAAGTCAGTCTGAACTGCAGTTGCACTGAAACGATCTGGAACTCCAGACTGACGAGATGTAGTATCAGCTATCAGCAGTTTAGGAGCTTCTCCCGGTTTCTGAAGATACCAGTCTATGTCATCACCAATGAGACTACTGGATTTACATCTGATGGAGACAGTCTGTCCTTGAACTACAGACTGAGCTTCAGGAGTCTGAGTCAGGATGATTTCTTCTGATGAAGCTGAAAAAAGAGAAGAATTATTAAGACAAAAGAAGCTCAAAGATAAACCTAGAAGAAGAATGTCAGTGCTGCTTGTTTGAGAGTCTCTCCATCATTGTGGAGAACCTGGTTGCTGCTGGAAGCAAAGTTTTCAGAAGAGAGTCTCACCCTGAACGAGGAGCTCCAGGGTGAAGAGCAGCAGAGTCAGTGACATCATCATTGTGCTGCGGGCGAGTCCGAGTCTCTGAAAGGTCTGGACAGCCACTGATCAACACTGAGCTTTAACTGCTGGAAGCAGAGAGGCAGCACACATATGCAAACACACTGAACCAGTCAGGAGCTGATGACTCCATTAATCAAGATACAGAGGAAACATTGCAATGAAACATTCCCTTAAAAAACACCTTTTCAATGAAAATCTAAAGATCTAAATATGAATAAAAGAAAGAACAATAGCTCTAAAGCTGCTTCCTGTAGATCAGAGTTTTCTGTATTTAATCCTGAAATCTTCAGTATTATACTTTTATGAGTTTTAAAAACAAACTCAATCATGCAATTTTGCACAATTCATAAAAATGACATATTTATGTAGATTTGTTTGAAGAAGCTTTCTATCGTTCTTTGAATTTAGTGGTTTTGTGTTAATGTGAAATTAATTACAACTTTGTGTTTTATTAAAATAGTTTAAAATGTTTTTGCAGTTTAATTACATTCCAATAACCGAATAAAATTTAAATTTTAGCAACAATATGCATTATATATAGATTTACTGTCATTATTTGACTTTGTTTGTTTCAGAGTCAAAGAGCGTGCCTCTGTACAGTTGAGGTTTTTGTAAAACAGAGTCCATTTGTTTCACCATGGAAGACTTTCAGGAAACAAACAAACAAAAAAACAACAGACTGGAGGTTAAAACTATTTTAAATATCACCTGCAGAATAATTTGGGTTAAGCTTTGATTTTTACCAAATGAACCTAAACTCTTTTATAGTTACTGTTTAAACCTAAAAATATATTTTCACGTCATTATTTATTGTGCCAACAACAAAGTGCTTTAAATAAAAAAAATAACTTCATATTAACATGGTCAATGTGTACAAGATTCTGTTTTTACCCTCTTAAAACTCTCTTTCCAAACTGATTCTTGGACATTTGGTATTTGAAAATGTTTGTCTTGTCAATGATTTTCCATGTGACATGAGTGTTTCATTTTTTTCATATTTTGTTCATTTCTTTAATGTCTGATGAATCTTTTTAAAG
>NW_023418920.1:20973-22328 GCF_002922805.2 Oryzias melastigma
GAAGTGAAACAATGTGTGAATCAATGACTGATGGAGCAGAAAAACAAAGTTTCTACTGACAGTCAATTTTCAGAAGAGTCAAAAGCTTTCGTATCCAAGTTTGAACGTTCATAAAGACATTCAGACCGAAAGGAGTTTTAAAAACATTAACTGTGAAATCGTGCTTCTTTTGTTGCATTTTTACTGATTTTTCAGTGGAGTTCATATTAGTAAGCAAAGTGAAAACATTGATTATTGATTTCTTTTTGTATTTCAAAACGTTTTCTTCTTCTATTATCACTTTTTGAGTTTGAGATATCTTCCATGTTTTTCTGAGTAACTAAAATAATTTGTTGAAACGTCTTGTTTCAGTTCAATAACTTAAATTTTTTTACAAACTTTTAACTCAACACCTGCTCCACAGGTCTAACAGCTGAACACAGCTGCTGTAGAAATGCAACATTCTTAAGAGTTATTCCCAAATGTCCTGCAAAAATTCCTACAGATGTTTATAGGTTATTTTGCACTCTTATGTCTTGTCCATCACCAATCAGCTCAAAGAGGTTCAAGTGTGGAAACTGTTCTGGCTCCTTCCTGTTTCCAAGGTTAACAGTTTGTTCTTTTGCCTTCAGGGAGTTCTGACGTAGTTTGGATTTCTGTTTTTTCTGGTCCTGATGAGTCTGACTGATCAGAATGATCAGACTCATTCCAGCAGGAGCTTCATGATCACTGCAGTGTCTGTTTTCTTCAGGGTGGATGTCACTCTGTACAAGTTACTGACCCTGAATCCAGCTGAACAGCTGCATATCATCACACTTCCTCTTCCATGTATGAGTACTTATGTCAGACTGTAGATTTAGTCTTTTGTCTACGTGTAATGAACCAAAGATTTCAAAATAAAATTCCTTGATCCATAACTCCTAGTCCCAGTCTCCAGTAGAGGCTGTTTCCTGAAACAGACGAGCCTCTTTGTATATCTCCATCAGCATAAAGTCGTTCTTGATGCTGCTTGTTCTGCAGTCTGAAGTTTCTCTTCACATTTCAGATTGAGACAGATGATAAAATATGGGCATTTGAGGGACTTTTTGAGACTCTGGAGGAAGTTCAGTTTCTGTTCTCTGTCTGACTGAGGGAGGTTTTTGTACCAGTGTTTTTCTCTGTGGGAACGACCCAACACTGTTGTAGAATTCACGCATACAGTAATAAACTGCTGCATCTTCAGCCTGAACTCCACTGATGGTCAGAGTGAAATCAGAGTTTGACCCACTGCCTGTAAAACGAGTTGGAATCCCTGATACTCGAGTGTTAGCGTAGTAAATTAGTAGTTTAGGACAGTGGTCCCCAACCTTTTTGGGGTGTGGACCGGTCAGCCAGTG
>NW_023418921.1:0-3783 GCF_002922805.2 Oryzias melastigma
CGAGGATCAACTGGGATGAAGGGCAATCTCAAATGTCAAAAGTCCATGTAAATTTGACTTATGCCGAAGCTTCAACGTTTGTTGTCTTTGAAATCAGGAAATCAGCGAATCACGTTACATTTGTGCTACTTACACTGCACCGACGCTTGGTTTTTGGAGTGTGTTTGTTTTGCTTTGAGGATCACAGTTCATTTACTTTGAAAACAAAAGAATAAAAAAAACTTGTCAATTTTCTGATTCCTAGTGTTTTATTTTAGTTGGAAGGGGATAAAAAAAGATAAAAACTGTCCTATTTTAATTTTCCCATGTGTTTAATGTGGCCTTATTATTCAAAATCAGATCATCTAAGTCAGGGGTCGGCAACCTTTAACAGTAGAAGAGCTACTGATCAAAACCTAGAAGGAGCCGTAGAGTCTTACTTTAGCCTTTCAGAAATTTGGATTTGCATTCATGACCTTCTTTGTTTTTAATAAATGTGAATCATTTTAAATATTTTTGGCACGAAAATATAGAAAGAAAATAGCATATCTTAAAATGGGGTTAAAAAAAATGTTATTATCTTTTGTAGAGGCCAAATTAACAAAAAATTTAGCTTGTTGCTTAATTACTAGCTGAACTCAAAATAGGCATTAAATTCCTCAATAAATTAAATCGGTCAAAAATGTTAGCATGTTGCTAAAAGAAATGCTAAACTCTAAATTAGCCTAAAAACCCCAGTAGATAACAAATTAGCGAAAATGTTGGCATATATTGCTAATATTTTAGCTAAAATCCAAATTAGCATAAAAAACTCATTACAAGCCAAACTAGCCAGAAAAAAAGCTAGCTTGTTGCTTAATTACTAGCTGAACTCCAAATTAGCCTAAAATTCATCAGTAAAGTTAATTACCGGTAGTCAAAAATGTTAGCATGTTGCTAAAATTGAGACTAAATGATAAATTATCCCCAAAAAAACTTCAGTAGATAACAAATTAGCTGAAAAAATTAGCATGTTGCTAAAATATTAGCTAAACTCCATGTTAGCATACATTTCCCCAGTAGACAAATTAGTCAAAAACAGTAGCTTGATGCTAAAATAGAAGCTAAACTCTAAATTTGGCTAAAAACCCCAGCAGACAACAAACAAGCAAAAAAAGGTTAGCATGTTGCTAAAACAGAAGCTAAACTCTAAATTTGGCTAAAAACCCCAGTAGACAACAAACTAGCAAAAAACATTAGCTTGATGCTAAAATAGAAGCTAAACTCTAAATTTGGCTAAAAACCCCAGTAGACAACAAACTAGTAAAAAACATTAGCTTGTTGCTAAAATAGAAGCTAAACTCTAAGGTTTTTTTCATTTATTTTATCTTTCTTCCACCAGAAAGCCAGCATAAAGAGATAAAAGAACCACATGTAGCTCTGGAGCCGCAGGTTGCAGACCCCTGATATAAGTCACTTTTTGCTTTAATTGATTTCTGTTTTAAAATGATATGATGTTCTAATCACAGCTTTTCCTGCTTTCCTCTGTGTGACATCCAGATAAGCAGTCTCCGTCTGGCATTCTTTTTCTTAAGGCTTCCTCATTTCATAGCATGTCTCGTCAGGGTTCCTACACTCCCTCTTTAAGGCCTCTTTCCATTTTTTCGTCCTCACCTTTCTCCTCCCTCTCTCATTTTTAGCTCGCCATCAGATATCCCATTGCTCCGGTCGAACTGCCGTCATGGGAACAGATCATTGAGCTCAATGATGAGTTTGACAGCTCTCTTTGAATGCCAAGAAATGCTTTGGGGGAGTTTTCTGGTGCAACCTTTTGACTGGAAAAGCGGATTTGGTAAAACCGCAGAAACCCACGCCTTGTTATCAGTGTTCACGTTCATTTTTGAAAATTGAAGCTCACTGAAGTGCAATGCTTTGGAGACTGGATCTGAATACGTTTGTCAAGAACTAGAAAAAGAAGGTTGCTGTTTAGGTTTTTAGAGAACGTGTACTTTGGAATTGAACATTTTGGGAATTTACTTTTTTTTATATATAGGCCAAAATAAGTGAAGTAATGAAAATGCCACGAGAAAAAATGAAGGAGAATAAGGTTTACTGACTTCCCAAGTACAACCCTTTTTACCTTCAGAACTGACCTAATCCTTTGTGCCATATAGATTCAACAAACTTTCCTCAGAGTTTGGTCCATATTGACAGGATAGCATCACACAGTTGCTTCAGATTTGTCGGCTGTACACCCATGATGCCGATCTCCCATTCCACCACATCCCAAATGGGCTCTACTGGATGAGATCTAGTGATATGGAGGCCAGTCAACTCATTGTCATGTTCAAGAAGAAAGAAGCATCAAAAGACGATACACTGTGGTCATAAAGAGATGGGCATGGTCAGAAACAATACTCAGGTAGGCTGTGGCATTGCAACCATTCACAATTGGTACTAAGGTTGTAGAGTGTGCCAAGAAAATACTCCCCGCATCATTAGACCATTGATCCAACGCAGGATGGATCCATAAATTCATGTTGTCGACACCAAATTGTGACCCTATCATCCAAATGTTCCAACAGAAATAGAGATTTATCAAACCAGACAACGTTTTCCCAATCTTTTAGTGTCCAATTTTGGTGATCGTGTGAATTGGAGCCACAGTTTCCTGTTCTTCGCTGACAGGAGTGGTTTTCTGCTGTAGCCCATCTGCCTCAAGGTTGAATGTGTTGTGTGTTCAGAGATGTTCTTCTGCAGACCTTGGTCTGTGATTAATTGTCACCTTTCTACCAACTGGAACCAGTTTCCTTTAACTTCTGACATCAAAAAGGCATTTCCGCCCACTTAACTGCCGTTTAGTGGATATTTTCTCTTTTTCTGACCATTCTCTGTAAACCCTAGATATAGTTGTTAGTGAAAATCTCAGTAGATCAGCAGTTTGAATGAATGAAATGGTTTATTTCAAGCAATCAGGTCATAATACATAACATATCACTTAATAAATCACAAGTAGATCACTTGAAAGGGAGTGGAAGGAAGCAAACTTATATAATCCCACCCCGACTCGACCATACCATTTCTCTACATGAATTATCAATATCCGGTTCAGGACTTAATATCAAATATTAATAGTCGGCTAACGCTGTTTTGAACTCTACCAAATGAGCTTCAAAAACGTTTCTTCGGTGCCATGTTCAACTCTCCTCGTTTATTTTCAAAATATAACCAATTTCTACCATAAAACACAGCGATTGACAAATGCGATCTAAACAGACTGTAGAGGTGAACAAATAAATAAACATACCATAACAACACACACAGATCAGCGTAGTGGGCCGACTCCAGAGCGGGGGGCGGGGCTAGGTTTTGGGTATAAAAAAACAACAAGAGAGAGGCATAGAGCAATCCTTCTTGGCAGAAACATGGGGTGATATTTTTAGGCTATTAATTTAAAGCGGACGCCGTGTGCACAACGCTCTGCACACCGCTCTGCACAGCTTTTCCGCGTCCAGTGTGAACCTAGCGTTAGACGCCATCATCCAGATCACGTTCAAAGTTAAATCACCTTTCTTCTCCGTTCTGATGCTCGGTTTGAACTGTCTTGACCACCTATGTCTATATGCCTAAATGCTGTAAAATGCTGCCATATGATTGGCTGATTTGAAATTTGCATTAACGACCACCAGTGCCTAATAAAGTGGCCAGCGTGTGGATATTTTAGCTTTATAAATAATTAATCCAAAATTTTTAACCTCATGGTAATTGCTAAAACTTAAACAGGAGCATTAGAGTCATTTAAATATTAAAGCTAATTTGGTTTGG
>NW_023418922.1:0-896 GCF_002922805.2 Oryzias melastigma
CATTTATGTCTTAATCAGATAAACTTAGGAAGATCCAGAGTGTGAGGAACATGCGCCTTCAGCTGAAGTGACATTTTTCGTCACATCGAAGAGCATTTATGTTGGTGTAGGTTTACAAACTTTGGAATTCTCAGAGTGTGACGAAATGCCCCCATGTGTGATAGTCTGAAGAGGTATTTTAGTCACATCCAGGAACATTTATGTTTGCCTGTGTCTGTTAACAAACTTAGGGTGATCCAAAGTGTTACAAGAATGCAGCCGTGTGTGTTGGGTTTCAGCAGATCAATCAGACAGGGCTGATCGATCTGTGATGCTCTTTAGCCGAACGCTGGAAACCCTGGTGCTCACTGACACAATCCTTGGTCATGAGGGTCTCCAGGGTGTGGTCACGCCGGCCAGTCAGGAGACTAGGATTTCTCAGGACACAGATGACACCGATCTTGTGCTCCAGGATGAGGCTAGTGCAGATGGAGCACGGAGACGTCTGCTGTGCTTTTGTGGGACACAAAACTGAGATCCTGTTTTAGGTGGCAGGCTGGGAGGACAAACCAGGAGGGTTTTAAGGAAGCAGCGGATGGTATTAAGACAGCAGTGTCAGACTCAGTCACACACGGGGCCAAAATCAAAACGCACCTTAGGTCACGGGGCAAACAGGATAAACATTTATTGAACACTNCAGGAACAAAGAAGAGACTTTGGAACTGGAAAACAAAAAGCTAACAAAAGTGCTCCATGAAAGTGTAAAGTTGTTCTCCCATCTACTCTCTGTTCTCATTATACAGGGAGTGCAGAATTATTAGGCAAATGACTATTTTGACCACATCGTCCTTTTTATGCATGTTGTCTTACTCCAAGCTGTATAGGCTCGAAAGCCTACTACCAATTAAGCATATTAA
>NW_023418922.1:1343-3756 GCF_002922805.2 Oryzias melastigma
TTTTATGGATTGATGAAATGAGAGTGAGTCTTGATGGGCCAGATGGATGGGCCCGTGGCTGGATCGGTAAAGGGCAGAGAGCTCCACTTCGACTCAGACGCCAGCAAGGTGAAGGTAGAGTACTGGTTTGGGCTGGTATCATCAAAGATGAGCTTGTGGCCCCTTTTTGGGTTGAGGATGGAGTGAAGCTCAACTCCCAGTCCTACTGCCAGTTTCTGGAAGACACCTTCTTCAAGCAGTGGTACAGGAAGAAGTCTGCATCCTTCAAGAAAAACATGCAGGACAATGCTCCATCACACGCCCAAGTACTCCACAGCGTGGCTGGCAAGAAAGGGTCTAAAAGAAGAAAAAACAATGATATGGCCTCTTTGTTCACCCGATCTGAGCCCCATAGAGAACCTGTGGTCCATCATCAAATGTGAGATTTGCAAGGAGGGAGAACAGTACACCTCTCTGAACAGTGTCTGGGAGGCTGTGGTTGCTGCTGCACGCAATGTTGATGGTGAACAGATCAAAATACCGACAGAATCCATGGATGGCAGGCTTTTGAGTGTCCTTGCAAAGAAAGGTGGCGATATTGGTCACTGATTTGTTTTTGTTTTGTTTTTGAATGTCAGAAATGTATATTTGTGAATGTTGAGATGTTATATTGGTCTCACTGGTGAAAATAAATAATTGAAATGGGTATATATTTGTTTTTTGTCCAGTTGCCTAATAATTATACACAGTAATAGTCGCCTGCAAACACAGATATCCTCCTAAAAGAGCTAAAACTAAAAACAAACTAAAAACTACGTCCAAAAATATTCAGCTTTTATATTATTGAGTTTTTTGGGTTCATTGAGAACATGGTTGTTGTTCAATAATAAAATGAATCCTTAAAAATACGACTTGCCTAATAATTCTGCACTCCCTGTAAATGCAGATCGTCACGATAGGTTAAATAAAGTTCAGAGTGAAAGTTCATGTTATGGTTTGGGGTTTTCTTTATTTGGTTTTGTGTTTTTGTACTTATGTTTTGTCTCCTTTGTGCACAGGGTGGCGTGGGGCAGGAGGCGTGGCCCTCTCTAACCGGTGACGCTGCACACCTGCTTCCAATTAAATCTGCTTTAAAAGCTTCCTCCTGGCTCTTCCTCCCTGCCAGGTTATTCCACTTCCATGTGGCCTCCTAGTTCCTGTAGCAGCTTTCTCTGGTCAAAGCCTCCTGCCTCCACCGCCTACCTGCTCCTTAGTTTGTTGCTGTTTCCTTCAAATAAATCTTCACTGAATTAACACCCAGTCTGGCTCTGCGTTGGGATCTGTCTACAAACCCTGACAGAATAACCTGGCCACAATGGATCCCGCAGAGCTAGACAAGGTGAAGCAAGCCATCACTTCTCAAGGGGCTCTTATGGGACAGCATGACCGAGCTCTTCAGGAAATCATGTCGTCCCTCCAACATCTCTCCACCGGAGTGAACCGGCTCGGCGGTCGTCTGGACGTGGTTTCCTCCCAACTCGACTCCCTAACGCCTTCAGGCCAAGCTCCTTCCGTGGACCTCAACCCAGCTCCAAGTCCAGCTCCTCCTCTGGCTCCTGCCTCGCAGCCCCGCGAGCCCTTCATCCCCACTCCGCACAGGTACTCAGGAGAACCAGGACTCTGCAAACAGTTTCTCCACCAGTGCAGGCTCGTGTTAGAGCAGCAGCCCCACACTTATTCTTCCGACAAAGCTAGAATAGCGTTCGTCATGAGTTTGCTTTCAGGGAANAGCGTCCGCCTGGGCTGTAGCGCTGTCTGGCGGAAACTCCCCCCTACGTGAATCCCTGGCGTTATTCACCGCAGAAATGCTGCGCATTTTTGATCATCCCCTGCAGGGGAAAGAGACAAGTAACCGCCTGCTCGCCTTACGCCAAGGTTCTGATCCAGTCTCGGCTTACTCCATCGACTTCCGGATTCTGGCTGCAGAGTGTGGGTGGGACGAGAAGGCTCTGACTGGGATTTATTACCGCGGCCTCAGTGAGGACATCAAAGATGAACTGGCGGCTCGCGACGAAACATCAAGTCTGGAGGAGCTGATCTCCCTCTCCATCAGACTGGACAACCGCCTTCGGGAGAGACGCAGGGAAAGAGCCGGAAGATCACCGCACTCCAGCAGCTCCTCTCCGCTCGAGCCTCGTCACCTGCCCGTGATTCCTCCGGCTGAGGCTCAGCGGGAGGCCACGCCCACTTCAGCACCCATCCAGCCGGTCAGCAGTGAGGAGCCCATGCAGCTTGGCAGGATTCGGCTCTCCGCAGAGGAACGTCAACGCCGCTTCCACCAGGGACTCTGCATCTACTGCGGCCTGACCGGCCACCTCCGGCGCAGCTGTCCCGCACAGCCAAAAGACCGGGCTCATCAGGCTCAGGAGGGGCGCTGGTGAGCCGTACTCCTGTT